>NW_026892051.1:0-29744 GCF_015708825.2 Lethenteron reissneri
GACTGTGACGCTTGCTGTGACGTCACAGGAGGGCCGAGCGAGAATCCCACCGGCGACAACCGCCGGCCATGCAGAGGAGAATCTCCGACATCTGGGCCGGGCTCAGGGGGCAGGAGCAGCAGCACCGCCGCAGCAGCAGCAGCCGCCGCAGCAGCAGCAGCAACCGGACAGACAGGGCGGGCGTCTCAGCGGAGGCGACTGGGAGTCGAGGAGGGAGAGGGAGTCGAGGAGGGAGAGGCAGAGGGAGCAGGCGCGGGAGGCCAGGGAGGCGAGGGAGCGTGAGTTGTTCCTGCGCGAGCATTTCGCTTTGCAGCGCTCCCTCGAGAGGCGGCGGGAGCGGCGGGAGCGGCGGGAGCTCGAGAGGGGGGCCAACGCTCCCTTGAACCCGGCGGGGGGCGGGGGGGGCACGGCGGGGGGGGGGGCAGGGGGAGGGAGGGCGGGGGGAGGGGTGGAGAGAGGGGGAGGGAGGGTGGAGGGAGGGGTGGGTGGAGCGGGGGGAGGGTGGAGGGTGGAGGGAGGGCGGGGGGAGGGGGCGCAGGGGGGGGCAGGGAGAGGGGGAGGAGGGGTGGGTGGAGTGGGGGGAGGGGTGGAGAGAGGAGGAGGGAGGGGGGAGGGAGGGGGCGCAGGGGGGGCAGGGAGAGGGGGAGGAGGGTGGCTGAGTGGTTGGAGCGACTGCGATCACTACGCTGAGATGGACCCCGAATCATCAGTTCGGGAGGTGGGGGGGATCAGGAGGGACGAGCAGTGGGTGAGGGAGGGAGGGGAGGGAGGGGAGGGAGGGGTGGAAGGGAGGGAGGGAGTGGTGGGAGGAGAGGAGGAAGGAAGGGATGGCAGGGAGGGAGGGAGGAGGGAGGGAGGGAGTGGTGGGAGGAGAGGAGGGAGGGAGGGAGGGGGTGTAGGTGTGCGGCTTGCTACAAGCGTCTCAGCATGGCACCGTGTGGGGGTGGTGGCTGGTGTCAAAATGCCTCCCAAGTGTCGCCAGGTCTCCACGTGGAAACTCTGAGAGGAGGTTTCCGTCTGTTTGCGTTCGGGCCTCGTACGTGGAGGTGTTGTAGACAGGATGAGGAGGTGAGTCGGCCCCCAACCAGGGATTGAACTGGTGTCCCTCCTCGTTCGATGGTTTTCGTTTGTTTGTTGACGTTAACTATTTGGACATTAGGTTTAAAGTTACCTTTGATGAATGCAACAGGTGCCGCTGGGCGTGCGTTCATTAGAAGCGGTTCAAATGTGTGGAGGATGCAACTGAATTGCCGACATGGAGTGTTACGTGATACCCAGGCAGCAAAACCCCAGCACTCAACTTGATTCCCAGGTTGAGGATCAGAGGGGAACGATTTGGCGGTCGCTTAAAACTGTTTTACAATTAAAAACTATTCTGGAATGGGTCCGAGGAAGTGTTTTTGCACGTGAAGATATCATCTTCTTGGTTATTTCGGTAAAGTCACGTAGAAGGGAAATAATAAAATTATAAAAATAAAACGTAATAAAATACAATTCTCACGACGTTTCGGCCACAACGCAAGCAGCCGTCCTCAGGTGAAGAACAGGTCTGTCGAGAAGACAGCGTTGTGGCCTAAACGTCGTGAGAATGATTTTATAATGTTTTATTTGTATTATTTTATTATTTCCCTTCTACGTGACTTTACCGAATGAACCAAGAAGATGAATCCCTGCAGTCACGAAAGCTTTAAAGTGAAGATATCAGTCGGGAAGAGACCAGTCCATTCCAGCGAGGAACTTCTTATTAAGTTGCCCAGTTAACGTTGAAGAGTCTTTGGTGTTTGTCGCGTTTGTAACATTTTGTGCAATGAACGCACGAGCCAAGCCCGTCACTGTCTGCGAAGTGGCAGGAGTGGTGCTGCACCAGAGGTCGCAACCGGGTACCCGATACCCGTACCCTACCCGATACCCGGCTACCCGTACCCGGCCGGGTACAGGTCACCGTTTGTCACTCATTTCCCAACGTCTTGTCTCTTCTCACAATCAAGTTCCTAGAATCAACCCACCCGCGCCTGCAACGTGGCTTCATCCCAGAGGTCGCAATCGGGTACCCGATACCCGTACCCTACCCGATACCCGTACCCTACCCGTTCCCGGCCGGGTACCCGTTTGCGACCATGGTGCGGCCGGGTACGGGTAAGGAATCAAAACCCGTTTGCGACCTGTGTGCTGCACACACGGGTTGTGCATTGTTCTCTGGCCTGCTTTTGACAGGCATCTCGCAGATAAGCAGACAAGATGCCTCCTTCCCGTATTGGTCCATCCATAAAAAAACACAAATTTTTGACACACTCACTTCGGCCACGCGGTCTTCTGGAAGGGCTTTTTGTGTTATCAGAAGCATTGGACTAACACAAGCAAACTCTGTAAAGGTTTCGACGTGCAGTTTCTCATCAGCCGAGTGAGGCCTACGGCTTGTCTTTAAGTTAAATATGTTGTGCACGATGATACAAATGATCATTGGTGTTATGTATTTCATAGTTCTGATCCACGCTACAAATATGCCTTCAAATACGTCCACGTTCACCAGTATTTGTTTCAGGTAGCCCGGCTCTGCTGATGAGACACTGCATCTCAAAACCTGTCCAGAGTTTGCTTTTATTAAACCGAAACTGCTGAAAAATGCGTAATGCCTTGAAAGCCAAGTGACCAGCAGAGTTGTAAAATGTTATCTTTCTCTATAGATATTAAAGGCAGTTGTGAATGTGTGTCTGTTCAAAATGTTTAGCGTACTTCCCGACATGCAACAAACTTTAAATTTGCCATGCGGGTACTTTCCAGACAGTACATCATGCAAACATTCTAAAAATAGACTTTTGTGTTTTTTTTTTGGGGGGGGGGGGGGCGCAACAATGCAGAGATTTTGCACGGCAAGTGAGCTGTGACGTCACATCTGTCACGTGACCCGCGCATGTGGAAGCGTCACGTCACGCATCCCCCCCCCACAGCAACCCTTTGCGATTCCCCTACACGGGGGTCAGAGCAAGGGGGCGGAGTTCGTTGTGTTCTTTGATGACGAGGTTCAGAGAGAGAGAGGGGGGAGAGGGATTTCGCTGCTGTAGTTCACAGACCCCCCGACGCCTCGTTTCTACGGCCAGTGGGAAATGAGCCGCCAGCCACGAGCAGCGTCGCCTCGAGAGCTCGTGGGCAGAGGTCGCAAACGGGTTTTGATTCCTTACCCCTCGTACCCGTACCCAGCTGTACCAGGGTCGCAAACGGGTACCCGTACCCTACCCGTACCCTACCCGTACCCTACCCGTACCCAGCTGTACCAGGGTCGCAAACGGGTACCCGTACCCTACCCGTACCCTACCCGTACCTGTACTCGGCCGCACCTGGGTCGCAACGGGTACCCGTACCCTACCCGTACCCGGCCGGGTATCGGGTAGGGTACGGGTATCGGGTACCCGATTGCGACCTCTGGGATGAAGCCATGTTGCAGGCGCGGGTGGGTTGATTCTAGGAACTTGAATTGTGAGAAGAGACAAGACGTTGGGAAATGAGTGACAAACGGTGACTCACCGGTGACTCACGGCCTACCCGTACCCGGCCGCACCAGGGTCGCAAACGGGTACCCGTACCCGGCCGGGTATCGGGTAGGGTACGGGTATCGGGTAGGGTACGGGTATCAGGTAGGGTACGGGTATCGGGTATGGGTAGCCGGGTATCGGGTAGAGTACGGGTATTGGGTAGGGTACGGGTATCGGGTAGGGTACGGGTATCAGGTAGGGTACGGGTATCTGGTAGGGTAGCCGGGTATCGGGTAGGTTACGGGTATCGGGTAGGGTACGGGTATCTGGTAGGGTAGCAGGGTATCGGGTAGGGTACGGGTATCGGGTAGGGTATCGGGTAGGGTAGCCGGGGTAGCGGGTAGGGTACGGGTAGCCGGGTATCGGGTAGCACCCGGCGCTGTCCGTGGTGCTGATGTTTGGGACCATTCCGTGTGCGGCGAAGACGGCTTCGCATTGGCCACGGCACGCGAGGCGCGGGCTGAGCGGGAGCAGCTTCGCTAGACGAGCTCTCGGCCACTGAGGAGAGGCCGGTGTTGAGCCGCACCTCCTCGCACTGAGCAGCGCGGTGAGGTTTGGTCAAACAAACGTCGTGACCAAGTTCAAGTACTAGGTGTAGCCCTTTGAGCCATTCGGCTCTTGAATCGGGTACAACCGCAACAAACAAAAAAACATGAACAAAAAACATCTTGTAGTGAATATGTGACTGAGTGCAAACAGAAAATCCAAGAAAAGACAGCAAAATATTGCAGAAAAAAGCACCGTTACACACCAACGCTGTGTCAAACATCTCAGTGGGATGCAAGTCAAACAACAACAACCACAAGACAACTTAGATTAAGGCAGTCTAACTCTGTACTACAACAAACAAACATGGCCAAACCAATACACTTTTCGAAATCACCAAAATAAAGCCATGAAAGCAATGACACAGAGGAGGCAGGAGGATGTCTTCATGCGGCAATGAGGCTGTCAAGGACGACGCTACGTCACATTATTACAATCAAAACGTCAAACCGATTTCCTGCTTAAATGAGAAGCGAGGCATTGGTGGCTCGTGTTCTGTTCACATGTCCTGAGCCACTGGTGGGAATTCCACGTTCCCATGGCAGGAGCACTTCTATCCAGAGGACAACCACTGTTGACTTCCCGAGAAAAAGAGGTACACGTTTTCGACCCCACAAGGCGGATGATGTTCCCCTCCCTCCCCCCGTCCCCCGCGCTCTTGAACGTGACGTCACCTCCGCCTCGGTCACTGCAGACGTCGTTCCAGTTGCCAATCCTTATTTGGGCAAAGCCACGCCCAGTGACGGGCGGCTCATTAACATAAAGAGTTCGTTAAAAACGTCACCAGTATATTGCGACGGTCTCATTAACATAATTTATTCATACGTACCCAGGAAGTGACGTCATGTCACCTACTACCGCGTGACGTCACGAGGTCACAGGAAGCTGTCGCTCCGCGCGTGCAGTGAAATCCGAGGTGAGAAATTCTCATCGTCGTGGTGGTTGTTGTTGTGGTTGTTGTTGTTGTGGTTGTTGTTGTTGTTTACCAAGGTAGAGCCTCGCTCTCTCTCTCGTAGGGATGCCACTAGAGCAGCAGCAGCTTGTGAATCGATGTCCAAGTTGGAACTTTACAACGCGGGGCCTAGACACGCGGGGCCTTGCCTCCTGCCCTCGCCTGGTCGCGTTTGCTTTAATTCCCTCCCTTAAGTTTAATTTGTCTTCACGCGGCTCGCTACTTTGTCACTTTGGTTTACTGTAGATATTAACGCAGTTTTTTTTTAGTTTTTTTTACAGCCCAAGCCCGCTTGAGCTGCTGTACCGCTCTTGTTTACAGAAGCTACCTGCCCACAACAACAACAAGGTATGGGGGGTTTGTGAACGCGTGTGTCAATGTTTTGACTTAAAACTTTAGTAACTGCAGCAATTCATATTCTTGGTTCTTTCGGTGAAGTCACGGACATAGGAAATTTAGTAAAAATAACAGATAATAAAATTACTAAAAGTAAACAATTGTAAATAAATAAATAAAACCCCACGACGTTTCGATCGCAACACAAGTGGCCTTTATTTGATTTTATTATCTGTTGTTATTGTCTATCTACGTGACTTTACCGAAAGAACCAAGAATACGTGTGGAAATGTGTATCGGTCAAAGACGCTGAACGCGTGCTGATGTTGACTCTAAATGTGGAGGGGAAACCCGGGAGATTCGGAGGAAAATCCACGCGACCACGGAGAGAGAGACACGCAAACTCCAAATATACAGCAGCAGGCGTCAGGGTCGGGATCGAACCCACGACTTCCTGTATACCAGGTGAGGTAGTCAACATCTCACCACGGAGAGAGAGAGACACGCAAACTCCAAATATACAGCAGCAGCAGGCGTCAGGGTCGGGATCGAACCCACGACTTCCTGTATACCAGGCGAGGTAGTCAACATCTCACCATGGAGAGAGAGACACGCAAACTCCAAATATACAGCAGCAGGCGTCAGGGTCGGGATCGAACCCACGACTTCCTGTATACCAGGCGAGGTAGTTAACATCTCAACACGGAGAGAGAGAGAGACACGCAAACTCCAAATATACAGCAGCAGGCGTCAGGGTCGGGATCGAACGCACGACTTCCTGTATACCAGGCGAGGTAGTTAACATCTCACCACGGAGAGAGAGAGAGAGACACGCAAACTCCAAATATACAGCAGCAGGCGTCAGGGTCGGGATCGAACCCACGACTTCCTGTATACCAGGTGAGGTAGTCAACATCTCACCACGGAGAGAGAGAGACACGCAAACTCCAAATATACAGCAGCAGCAGGCGTCAGGGTCGGGATCGAACCCACGACTTCCTGTATACCAGGCGAGGTAGTCAACATCTCACCACGGAGAGAGAGACACGCAAACTCCAAATATACAGCAGCAGGCGTCAGGGTCGGGATCGAACCCACGACTTCCTGTATACCAGGCGAGGTAGTTAACATCTCAACACGGAGAGAGAGAGAGACACGCAAACTCCAAATATACAGCAGCAGGCGTCAGGGTCGGGATCGAACGCACGACTTCCTGTATACCAGGCGAGGTAGTTAACATCTCACCACGGAGAGAGAGAGAGAGACACGCAAACTCCAAATATACAGCAGCAGTCGTCAGGGTCGGGATCGAACCCACGACTTCCTGTATACCAGGTGAGGTAGTTAACATCTCACCACGGAGAGAGAGACACGCAAACTCCAAATATACAGCAGCAGCAGGCGTCAGGGTCGGGATCGAACCCACGACTTCCTGTATACCAGGCGAGGTAGTTAACATCTCACCACGGAGAGAGAGATAGAGAGAGACACGCAAACTCCAAATATACAGCAGCAGGCGTCAGGGTCGGGATCGAACCCACGACTTCCTGTATACCAGGTGAGGTAGTTAACATCTCACCACGGAGAGAGAGAGACAGGCAAACCCCAAATATACAGCAGCAGGCGTCAGGGTCGGGATCGAACCCACGACTTCCTGTAAACCAGGTGAGGTAGTTAACATCTTACCACGGAGAGTGAGACACGCAAACTCCAAATATACAGCAGCAGGCGTCAGGGTCGGGATCGAACCCACGACTTCCTGTATACCAGGTGAGGTAGTTAACGTCTCACCACGGAGATACGAGGGCTTCCAGGCATATTTATGACCATTTGCCCTCTCATTGTGTGCAATAACAGCCCGTGTGATGAATTTGGGAAACTTTTTCACATCATGAATATATGAATAAGTATAGACGTGTAAGTCACGTGTGACTTTGTTTTTGCATTCATCTGTGCCTCGATACTGTTGTGTAGGTGGTGTGCATATTATTTTTTTCTGTCTACAGCTTACGTTTGGGTCTGATGGAGCAAAGGCAGTCAGCACAGCTCGGTACGGCAAGGCAACAATGCGACCAGTGTGGATACAGCACGGAGCGGACTGGAAATTTGACACAGCACCAGAGAACACACACAGGAGAGAAACCCTTACAGTGCACTGTGTGTGACGAGGCATTTGCACAGTCATCAGATCTTATAAAACACCAGAGAACACACACAGGAAAGAAACCCTTCAAGTGCAGTGTGTGTGGGAAGGCATTTGCATGGCCATCTGCTCTTCAGATCCACCAGAGAACACACACAGGAGAGAAACCCTTTAAGTGCTCTGTGTGTGGGAAGGCATTTCCACAGTCATCAGATCTTAAAAAACACAAGAGAACACACACAGGAGAGAAACCCTTCAAGTGCAATGTGTGTGGGGAGGGATTTTCTCAGTCATATAATCTTAAAAGACACCAGAGAACACACACAGGAGAGAAACCCTTCAAGTGCAGTGTGTGTGGGAAGGCATTTTCACAGTCATCTCTTATAAAACACCAGAGAACACACACAGGAGAGAAACCCTTCAAGTGCAGTGTGTGTGGGAAGGCATTTGCACGTTCATCAGATCTTAAAAAACACCAGAGAACACACACGGGAGATAAACTCTTCAAGTGCAGTGTGTGTGGAAAGGCATTTGCACAGTCATCAGATCTTAAAAGACACCAGAGAACACACACAGGAGAGAAACTCTTCAAGTGCATTCTGTGCGGGAAGGCGTTTTCAGATTCTTCCAATCTTCAAGTACACCAGAGAACTCACACAGGAGAGAAATCCTTCAAGTGCACTCCGTGCGGGAAGGCATTTGCACAGTCAGCACATCTTCAAAGACACCAGAGAACACACAAGCATCAGAAGATCCACAAGGAGCGGAGTCTGAAATCAGCTTGTGAAAGTCAAAGTGCTGCAATGAGCCCATCCCTTGTGAAACAAGAACCGGAAGAAAATCCCAGCTTGGACACTTTTAAAGGTATCAAGGTGAAATATGAAGAGGTGAAGTTGGAATGTGAAGAAGTGATGGTGAAGAGTGAAGATGAAGATTAAATTCCAAAATGGGACCTTCACATGGATGGAGGCAACGTGAAGCAGGAGGAGAATTCTGACTGTGAGGCAGAGCGAAGCAACTCCCAGCAGTTTGTGGAAGTGGAGGTGTGGGTGGACTTCCTCCGAGACAACACGAAGTCAAATGGAGACCCGGTAGATGTTTAAGCCAGAGACAATGTCGCTCCAATAGATGCACCTTTGTCACAGGCCTTTAATGACAAGAATGTGAAGTTGAACACTCAGTTCCTAGGTTCAACCTGCAGGGTAAGAGCGGCCAGTCTTTGTGGACCTGTGTGTTGGGTAGATCTCTAACCAGGAGCGAGAGCCAAAAAGCTCCCAAGCATTCACGATGTTCTCATAATAATTGATTTTACATGGTGCTGACTTAATCCGCTCAGCAACTCGGAGTTTTGTATCGTACCTCGTCTCAAACACTCGAAACATCCCCAAGTGGCAGCTGCCCCTGTGTGGCACAAGATGGTGGCCCTGCACCGGCCTGCGTGTGGACAAGAGCCTGTCAGTGGGGAGCGATGATTGATGTGTCATCTCAGCTGTGTCGTTTGTAGGTAATGTTTAGAATTTGCTACATTTTTGACCCAGACGCCAGCATGCAAAGGCCTACTCGTTTTGAATTGCACAATTGTGTGTTTCACATCCACTGTTCAGTAGAGGGTGCATTCTTTAAATAGCTCCTTGTTAATAAGATGTTATCTAAACTAAATTGTTCAATTTTGGAAGAACGTAATCAACCAGGTAGGGTGTTGACTGTTGTGTTGGCCGACTCTGTGTTGTGTTGCATTATATTTCTAAGTTCACTATGTTTTCTCATTCACTTGTTGCACCTGATGATGGTTGCTTGTATTCCAATCGAAACGTCGTATTCTGTTATTTAATTTATTTCTCCGTGACTTTACCGATGCAGTAAGTTTCACTGCAGTTATTCAATTTTGTCAATATGCCTGTCAGTAGTTTAGAATGAATACTTGTCTGATTGTGCGCGTACATTGAACATTTTGTCTGAGGGTCAAACATCGAATAAGTGATGTTGGGGCAAAGTGTGTGTGTGTGTTTGTAAGTAGCCTGTAGAGATTACTCAGGTTAGACCCGTTATTCTTGTGATACAGCTCAAAGGGTACTTTTGTGTTTCAAGGAAGTATCTGCCTCTGGAGTAGGGAGCATGCAATAGGGAGCACGCTCGGATCATCCAACAGTTACAAGGCGTACCGCTTAAACGCTACACGTAGAGGAGATACATTCTCTACAACACGAATTATAATTTTGTATTACGTGTTGACAGAGACTTTGTCAAACTAGGACGATAAATGCTCCTTGTTGATTCACGTCTGGAGGTTCATAACCGTGGGTTGAAGCAAGCCCGGCTGCTGTTGAGACGCTGTTCACCAATAAGGGTCCATAGGTGGCTTGCACTGAATCAATGATGCACTCCCAGAAGGCCGTGATGGTTATAGTTTAAAACATTCCTTTCGTGGAGAGATCGATAAATGAAATATGTAAAGTCTGAATTCTTTTATAGCAAGGAGGTAATTTTAAGAGTACATTTAAAATGCATTTTTTTTACAATTTTGTGTTCAGTTACAAGGCAGAGCACATCGAGTAGATACATTCTACCCAACGCTAATTAGGATTTTGTATGACGTCTTATGTTGGTGAACTAGGACAAGAAATGTTCCTTGCTGATGAACGTCTGGATGTTGACAACCGTGGGTAGAAGCGAGCCCTGACTGCTGTTCAGACATCGTGCACAAGAACCGGTCCACAGCTGCCTCGCACTGAGTCACTGCTGCACTAGTCATGGACTCGCACAAGGCCGTGGGATTTATATTTTGTGTAAAACGTTCCTTTGTTTCGTGGAGAGACCGATTAAATGAAAGACGTCTCGTCTGCTGATCTTGTTCATATCTGTGTACATCGATGTCCCACATTGCTTACCACATTTAAATGTTAGTTTTGGAGCTTTCGTGACTGCAGGAATTATTCTTTGGTTCTTTCGGTAAAGTCACGTCTAAAGATAAAATAATAAATTGAATAATAGCATATTACGACGTTTCGATTGCAACACAAGCAATCATCATCAGGCATAAAAGAAATAGCAACAAAAATCTAACTAGAAAACTATAGACAGACACACAAGCAGACAGACATCACAAGGACACACAGAGAGAATACATCGGCACAAAGAGAGAGGTCGTTTCTGTGACGGGGCCTTAAATATAGATCTGTCTGATTGTGTGTCTGTCTATAGTTTTATGGTTAGATTTTTTATTTCTTTTATACCTGATGACGATTGCTTGTGTTGCAATCGAAACGTCGTATGCTATTTTTAAATTTATTATTTTATCTTTTTACGTCACTTTACCGAAAGAACCAAAGAGTCATTCCTGCAGTCACGAAAGCTCCAAATAAAGATATTCGCTGGAGGATGTTTGCGATGCCCTTTCGTTCCACCAGGCGGCGCTGTGAGCCACGATGTTAAAAATCTCCGAAATCTGGATCGACCATATGAACGTGGACTTTCCACCACTGAATGAGAACTTGATGATGAGCACCCAATTACAGATGCCCAGTGGACTGTGTCAAAGTCATTTCCCACCACATCTCCCCCCCCCCATCTCTCACCTCCAGCCCTCTCCCTGTCTCTCTCTTCCCCCCCGTTCCTCACCTCCCTCACACCGCGCTCACAACCCACAATGCGCTGACTCCCCACCCGCAGCGCCCCGTGATGTTTTGCACTGACACGAGGCGCGCTCGGGCGGTGCTCCCCCCTCACGTCGCGGCAGAGTTCACCACGGGGTGACTCAGAGGACCCCTCCCCAAACCAGCCCCTCCCCACACACCCCTCCTCACCCTCGACCCACCCCCCAGCTCCTCTTCACCCTCCCCACCCCAACCATCCCCTCCCCACCCGCCCCTCCTCACCCGCCCCACGCCAGCCCCTCCCCACCCATCCCCGCTCCTCACCTCCCCACCCAGCCCTCCTCACCCTCCCCCCCAAAACCCCTCCTCACACAGCCCCTCCCTCACCCCACCACCAGCCCCTCCCCACCCAGCCCCTCCTCACCCTCACCCACCCAGCCCCACCCTCACCCACCACAGCTCCTCCCCCCCCACCAGCCCCACCCCTCCCCACCCAGCCCCTCCTCCACCTCTCCCCACCCAGCCCCACCCTCCCACCAGCTCCTCCCCACCCAGCCCCTCCCTCTCCACCCAGCCCCACCCCTCCCATTTTTTTTATGCACGACGAACGGACGGACACAACAATCCCCTGTGGGCTGGTGTAACCAGGAGGTTCCCAGCGGTGTAAAGTGAGTCCAGCTCAGGCACCGAGAGCAGTGCGGCTGATGGAGGTGGTCACTGCAGCGGCAGTGGGAGATGTCCCCCCAGACGCGCGCTTTGTGTGTGTCGGTGTCGCCACGCGCTGTCACCTGTGGCTCTCTACTGAGTTCATGGGCTCTTGTGAACACTGCCAAATATGATTCTGCCTTGTGTGAGTTATGAACCGAGTTTCACTGCAAGGCAACGTTCAATTAATAGAATGGTAAATGCAAAGTCGTATTCAATTTTGACTTAAAACTTTCGTGACTGCAGGAATTCGAATTTTTTGTTCTTTTTGTAAAGTCACGAATATATAAAGTAAAAAAAATTAAAAGTATCATTAATTAAAAAATAATAAAAGCAAAACACCCAATTTATTATTTAGACTTCAAACTTATTATTTTTAATAAAAATGTTATTTTATTATTTTTATTATTTATTTTACATCTCCGTGACTTTACCTGTAAGAACCAAGAATATTAAAGTTTGAAGTCAAAATTCACCCTCCACTCACCCACCCAATCACGAAAGCCGGGGGGGGGGGGGGGGTGACACCACGTGACCCACAACCCCCCGTGGAAAAGACGCTGCCAACCGATCATTCGCCTACCGCATTCGCTTAACACATTCACCCATCATCTCTGCCTTGACGCAATCCACAACATTTATATCTTAAAACACCCCTCCCTCCCTCCCTAATAAATACATTATTTAATTGTACACATTTTAAACGAGATTAAACCCATACTTACAATATTGTATACGTAAGTTTTTTATTATCGTGACCACCACAATCGGCGTCGTGACGAAACTGGCTGCGAGGAATCAGCGGCTTTGTCCCCCTCGTGCGCTTTGCAAATCTGGCTTCGCGCCAAACTCGCTAATTCGCGTTAATCGACAAAAGTTTAACTTGATACAACTTCACAGTTATACAAAGTTGGCGTTCACTTCCCTCACGTTTGAGGGAAATCCCTCATCGGTGTTGTTATCGACGTCATCGCGGCTCTTATCCGCGTCTTTTTTTTTAGTTTTATTGCTCGTTGGTGGCTTGTGGTTGTTGTATTGGGGGGTGTGAGACTTCAATTGACATGCCGAGGCTACTCAGGTGCGTGAGTGGCTCTGTGGCTGATTCATAACAGAGAGGGAGTTTGTTGTTGTTGGTTGGGGCAGATCGCGTCAATGTGTAAATGTTGTGTCGTTAAACTCGCCACCACCCGGCACAGCAACTGGTGAGGGGGTTGATAATTGGTTGTTTACCCTTCTATCTGGCAACAAAAGGTGTCAGTTTTGTTGCCAGATAGAAGGGTAAACAACCAATTGTGTATAGTCGTGTACAGTGTATAGTGTAGAGTAGTGTATAGCAGTGTACAGTGTAGTGTAGAGTAGTGTAGTTCATAGTATAGTAGTGTAGAGTAGTTTATAGTGTAGATTAGTGTAGTGTGTAGTGTAGAGTAGTTTATAGTAGTGTATAGTGTAGTGTATAGTAGTGTAGTGTCTAGTAGTATATAGTGTAGTGTATAGTAGTATAGTGTTTAGTAGTGTAGTGCATATTAGTGTAGTGTATATTAGTGTTGATTAGTGTAGTGTGTAGTGTAGAGTAGTTTATAGTGTATAGTAGTGTGGTGTCTAGTAGTGTATAGTGTAGTGTATAGTAGTGTAGTGTATAGTGTAGTGTATAGTAGTGTAGTGTCTAGTAGTATATAGTGTAGTGTATAGTAGTGTAGTATACAGTGTAGTGTACAGTGTAGTGTATAGTGTAATTGATGACATTGGTACATCGGATCAGTTGGGACAGTGTTGGCGGGCTACATGTCATGGCCGTTAGTTGGTGTCACTTTATGTTCGTTGATTGGCCCGGAGTCATGTTCATCGATGACGACGAGTTTCAATGCAGCATCAATGTCATTGATTGACAACCGCCTTTGCAGATCGATAGGCACTGCCATGGCACTTGCTTTGCATTGTGTCATTGTAATTCAGTAGCACTGGTGTCCTGGCAGTACAGCAAGTGGGCCCGTGAATCCATGTACGTAATGTGATTTATTCCTGAATTGATCTTTCGTTGTTTTTCTTTTATCCAAATGATTGGTGTTGCAGATTCAAGAAATTTGATTATACTCAGCCTGAGGACTTTGAAGACGACGGTGAGTAGAATGTGAGGTATCTATACATATGATGGTTATGGGCAGACGACGTGGTGGACAGTAGTGATGGTTACGATTGTAATTATGGTCATTGACTCGTTGGCTTATTTAAATGATTACAAGTCATATTTCATTACCAAAGTAAAATCGCATTAGATCCATCCGCAATGGAGCTGCCGTGGTTAGCGCGGTGGGCTTGCAATCCAGAAGCCGCTGGTTCAACTCCATATCCCGACGTGGAAAGTCTCTTAAATCCCCTCCCCACCTCTCTTCCACCCAGCGGTGTCAATGAGTTCACCGCGCTTGGTCGTGTGTGGTCGAGGAGGCGCTTTGCCGCCTCTACCAATGTGTCTGCGCAGCGTGGGAGAGTAGGCAATTTCCTCTTTTCAGCTCCCTCTTGTGGAGGCCCTCTGCACCGGTAGTAAAATCCAACCGTAAACAATTGCCAATTCCCGACTTTCATAACCGCCATTTGATTCCGAAAATGGTTATCGGTTTAACAAACCCAGCGATGTACGCGCGTCAATGTGTGTGCGTGTTGCATCGCCACAGACGGTGACTTCTCATCGGCCTCTCTTCCGCCAAGCAAAATGTCTCAAGCGGTGACCAATTCTGACGATGAAAATGGCGACAAGGCAAAGCCTGCAAAGAAGGCCTTGAGCGGAACCAAGAAGTCCCGTCAAGTCACGGCCTTGAACACAGCAGCAGGAACAGCAAGAGACGGAAGGTAATACTATACACTACACTGTACACTACTATACACTACACTATACACTACTAGACACTACACTGTACACTACTCTACTATACACTACACTATACACTACTCTACTATACACTACACTATACACTACTCTACTATACACTACACTATACACTACTCTACTATACACTACACTACTATACACTACACTGTACACTACTATACACTACACTACTATACACTACACTATACACTACTCTACTATACACTACACTACTATACACTACACTACTATACACTACACTACTATACACTACACTACTATACACTACACTATACACTACACTGTACACTACTATACACTACACTATACACTACACTACTATACACTACACTATACACTACTCTACTATACACTACACTACTATACACTACACTGTACACTACTATACACTACACTACTATACACTACACTATACACTACTCTACTATACACTACACTATACACTACTAGACACTACACTACTATACACTACACTACTATACACTACACTATACACTCCACTGTACACTACTATACACTACACTATACACTACTATACACTACACTGTACACTACTATACACTACACTATACACTACTAGACACTACACTACTATACACTACACTATACACTACACTACTATACACTACACTATACTGCTATACACTACACACTACTACATTACTATTATTGTGCCGTTACGTCATGACATGATGTAAATGCATGTCCCTTAGAGACGCTCACCAGATGGAGTGCATCGCCTCGTCATTGTTTTACAAGTCAGCGTTGTTTGTATTGTTTCTATTGCATCTCATGGATTCGCAGTTGCTTCCGACAGCCACTGCAATGGTAACGAAAGAACAGATTCTTGAGCCGAATTGCAATCCTAAATCATGGCAATTCATGAAACCATCAGGAGGGAAATTCCTTCCATGCCTAGTTTGGATTCACTCCTTCCAGCTGCTCCATCATGTTATGTAGCAACCTCTTATTTATAACATTACTAGCGGTAAGTACCCGGCGTTGCCCGGGCGAAAAAGGCAGACACACATGTAGACTTACACACAGACATCGACCTACACACATAGAAACACATCGACTTAGATGCACACACACATATGGTTAAGTGCAGGATGTATCGTTAGCAGGCCAGCCTAAATGTTTGTAGCCGGCGAAGATGTTCTATTAGGGGGGTGCATGTTTTGCAAGCGTAGAGAAGGGAGGGAATTACCGTGGCTGAGAAGACCTGGTGCTTCATGCGGAGCGAGAGACCAGGTAGCTTCCACACAGCGTTACGCAGCCGATGAAAAGATAATGGCGCCCGACTAATTTGGAGTGAGACCTCTGCTGTCAAACCGGAGCCGGTCATGAGCACACTGGCCAGGTATGGGAATCTCTCCAACTCTCCACAACTGCCGCATCACCAATTGTGAGTTGTGGGGCTGGATTGTTCGATGGTATAAAATACCCAGGCAGATGGTTAGTTTTGGTGGGGCTGATGGTGAGGCCCCACCTCTTAGTGACAAGCTCCAGGTTCAGCAGCAGTGAGCAGCAATCACCAGAGCATCGGCATACATAACATGGTTGAGCAATAGGGAGGCATCCCTTGACCGCACCCGGGCGTCGATCAGCCTCTTATTGTATCTGTACCATATGGTAATTCCACCGGTATAGGTCACTGAAGGCTTCACGAACTACGTGGTCAAAAGATATGTAAAATAATGTGGGAGCCAGAGGACATCCCTGTCACACCCCAAGGTGTAGAGGGAATGGCTCTGACTGACGGCCACGTAGTTTGACGTGGGGCCGCTCACCATCATGAAGGTCCTAAGGATCGTGAGCAAAGGGTGAGGGACTCCGAAAGCACGAAGAACAACCCAGAGGCCAGGCCTACTGATGGTATCATAGGCCTTGAGCAGGTCAATAAACCACATACATTCACTCGCACGCACACATGGACCTACAGACACGCAAAGAAATGGACTTACACTTACTCACAAGGAGCAACGCACACAAAGCGACTAACACACACGCACATGGGCTGAGACGCACACATATATCGACTCACACAAACACATCGACTTACACACATATATGGACTCACACACACATAGACATCCACGTGACATACAACGTGGAGTTACACACACATATCGATGTGCACACATACAGGGACTCACACACACATACACACCGACTCACACACAGACATACGTGGACTGACACACACACATTGACGTAAACACACATTTAAAGTTCAAGTTCATTTATTAGGTATAGCCCTGTGAGCCATTCGGCTCTTGAATTGGGTGTACTTACACACACACACATATGGACTAAGACACACACACATGGACTGACACACAGATACATATGGACTCACACACGCATAGACATCCACTTTAGATACACCCACATGGAGTTACACACACATATATGGACGTACACACATACAGCAACTCACACACACACATGGAATCACACACAGACATACGTGCACTAACACACATTGACATAAACAAAGATCCCCCTTATAGCCTTAACAGACTGTAGGGGCAAGTGGTGTTAGCGAGCACCTAGGAAGGCCGGAACGGTACACGAGGGGGTGGGTGGCCAGCACCACGCCCGACCGCCTTTGTCTCCCCAGTGGCGATGTTTACACACCGCACCAGGTACTCATTTAAGGCTGAGTCGACCTAGAGGAGGCCCAGGACCGGTTCAGATAATCGTCACTGGTGTTAGCCGTGAGCGGGAATCGAACCCGGGTCGCCAGGTTCGTAGTGCAGCGTAGCGCTAACCGCTACACTACCGCTCCCCACACACATGTACTTACACGCACATATACTTACACACACATACATAGACTGACACACACATGGATTAACACACACATATCGACTTACACACACACATCGAGTGAGACACACACACATGTATGGACTTACACACACATGTGGACTTACACACACACATATGGACTAACACACATATACATCGACTGACACACATAGACACACGAATGCACATTGACTTACACACTCAGATGGAGCCATGCACACACATGGACTAACACACACACACATGAACTAACACACACACACATGGAATAACACACACACAGCTACTGATACGCACACAAATGGACTTACACGCACCCTTGGACTGACACACACACACAAACACTTTGACGTACACACACACATCGGGCGTTGTCCGTTCGAAAAAGACAGGCATGGAGTTAAAGACACGCATGGCTCTACACGCACAAACATATGGACTCAAAGACACACACGTGGACTCATACACACACATCGATGGGCACAACAATCCCCGATGATGGCACAGCTATCAGTATCGCAGTACTACGTATGAGTAAATAGCGTGACGTGAGCGATGGAAACAATAGAAATGCATTTAAGAAATAAGTAGAGATAAGTGTAAATGAAAGATAAACAATGAACCAGAGTCGGTATGTGCACACAAAGATATATATAGTAATATCTGGCAACGTATTTGTTTCATAATATTAAGCAATGAAGCATATTTCTTATCAGCACACAAACATTATTATTGTAATGTTTGTCAACTAATGTGTTTAACAATAGTAAACAATGGGCTTGAGTTGTTAGCGTAAGAAGCAAGGAACTCTGTACTTAGCATAGGCGTGTTGAGGCCTTGTGCCATGCTTATCCCCCGTCCTGGCCTACATTGGCGAGGCGGCGGAGTTGGCACGTTGCCAGGCTAGGGGCTGGGCCGCTACCCCCCCCCCCCAGCATCCCCCGCCCGTGCAAGAATAATGGTATGTAAGCAGTAAAATATTATTATCTACGGAGTCTGTAGTATAAAGTGGACGCATCGTGTTGGGGGGGGGGGCGAAGAGGACATGACACTGTGAAGAAATAACCGCAGAGTTACGTATGTAAGTCTTGCCTGCTGTAAAACGCGTAAAAGGAAATGAGCTCGTGTGAACGCGCATCACTTGGCAGTGTCTACCCCCCCCCCCCCACGCAATTGGCGTCAGTTGGTACGGTCGATGTCGAGCAATAAGTAAGTTATTAATAATAGAAACCGCACAAATGTGTTAATTAAACAACTTTAAACTTTACGGATGGGAAAACGGAATAGCCTATTCCCACCGCGGGGCTTAGGGCGTGCCGGCCGGCAATGTTATTTCTACGTGAAGCCCACCGTCCGAGAGCCAAATCCCCCGCAAGCGCGCGGAGACTCTTATATATAAGAAGAAGAAGATTGCACTGCCCACACCAACCTCTGTGCATTGTCGTCGTTTGCAACCGCACTTTGCACCACTCTGCGCAGACCGTCCCTGGACGACGAGCGTCTCTTTGAGAGGGAGCTCAAGGAGGTCCTTGCCCCGGCTGCTGATCAGACGGAAGTCGTGGCGTCTTCACGGGAGAGTTCACAGGAAGCCGTGGGCAGTGCCACCGTCAACACGGACGACACACCCGGTATGAGACTCTACAGATTTGTGGCTTTCTGTATGTTTGCACGTGTGTGGACATGTATGATGCTCACTGCCAACACCAGTAAAGATTATATGAACCAGTCCTGGGCCTCTCCGAGGTCGACTCAGCCTCAAATGAGTACCTGGTGCAATTCCAGGCGTGGTGCTGGCCATCCACCTCCATGTATGCCGTGCCGACCTTCATACGTGCTCGCTCACGGCAGCTGCCACAACAGCCTCTGAATGGCTGTACGGGGAATCTATGTGTTTGTACGGTGGCTATGAGATGTTTAACTTCCTCGTCTGGTGTACAGAAGGTCGTGCGTTCGATCCCGACCCTGACGCCTGCTGCTGTATATTTGGAGTTTGCGTGTCTCTCCCCGTGGTCACGTGGATTTTTCTCCGGGTCCTCCAGTTTTCCCTCCACATTTAGAATATTTCGCCGCGATACATCTCCACGTGATAATTGCCCACTTTCTTGAGCTACCATTTGTGATAGCCAAGTCGCTTCTGAAGAAGAGACATTTGGCTCAGTGGGCCTTACCTGATGACACAAAGTTGTTTAGTTTTGCATGGCAGTGCCAGGCCACTGAGGATGCTCATGTGTTGCCCTCTGTTCAAACCACACAGCAGTCTCCTGCTGGGTTTTTCCTAAATCGTATCGTATTCTTTATTGATTTTTCAAAGTCGAGATAAAATCTTGATTTGAAGCTTCAGTTGACTCTGTAGCACTATCACTACGACTGTATTGTTCCCAAAAAAAAATTTTCAATAGTAATATTTGGCAAACATTCAATACGTGCCATGACCACATTGGAATACTTGCTTTTATTTGGTAAAGTAATTCTGACCGATCAGAAATATGAAACAACAGTGTCCACAATGCAGCGACCACGACGACGACGGGTAATCACATGTTGTCTAAAACACGACAGACAACGAGACGGGCGAGTCCTCGGAGTCCGCTGGGAAGTCCGACAGCGATGACAGCGACCACAAGAAGCCCTTCTGGAAGTTCAAGGTGCCTAGGGTCACCGCCGCCACCGCCAACAGGAGAGGGAGCAAAGCCGCCGTGGCCAGGGGCAGCAGAACAACGGGCGCGGCGCGTGGAGCCGGGGCGGATGTCGGGCCAGATCCTGCCCCTCGGCAATCAGCGAAGCGCCTCCCCCCGCCCGCGTTCAACGAAGCCGGCGTCGCGGATCGTGTCACCGCATCGCCTCTACCCAAGTGGGTTCCTCCAGGTAAGGACAAAGCATCGAAACCACGGCCGGCACAAGCGCACGTGTTTCTAACTCGCACGCCTTTCACGTTTTCCCACGATGAAACCATCCATGGATGTGCCTCACCTCCACTGGGTCTGTCTAGGAAGCTAAGCAGGGATTTGAGCCTGCTAAGTACAATCTTAATTTGGAGCTTTCGTGACTACAGGAATGACTCTTTGGTTCTTTCGGTAAAGTCACGTATAAAGAGAAAGTAATAAATTAAATACTAGCATACGACGTTTCGATTGCAACACAAGCAATCATCATCAGGAATAAATGAAATAGAAACACAAATCTAGTATACTTAGAAATGGAATGTAATACAACAGAGAGTCGGATAACATAACAGTCTACACCCTACCTGGTTGATTATGTTCTTCCTGAGAATACTACATTTGAGAGAGAGAGATAAAAACACAGAACCAGAAACATATAGACAGACATATAAGCAGACAGATATCACAGAGATACATAGAGAGAGGGAACAAACATAGGCACACAGAGAAAGCAACGTCTCTGTATCGAGGCCTTGATGAGTGATGACCACCGTAGCTCTCCGGGTGATGTAGGTGTGAGAGCGCGAGATGGTCTGCACCTGGCAGTGCCGAGTGTTGCTACCTCGCCGTGAGCGACACTCACGGCGGAGTGGGAACACGTCCACTTGCGGGGTCGACGGAGCGAGGATATCCGAGTGTGTGTGCTAGATTCATTGTTGTGCGAGCGTGAGGGATGGCGGCAGCTTGGAGAGGCCTTCATCTCGCAGTGGATAGAGCATGTCTGAGTGTGTGTATGCGGAATGCTAATGGAGCAGACAAAACTCTTCAAAGGAAGCAGAAAAAACTAAAAAAGTTTCAAAAAGAGAATGTTTTTTTCATCGAATTGTGACTCCAAATGACGACGTTCTTCTACTTACTTTGGAGGAGTCAATGGTCACGTGGCAACTAAGTGTGTGTAATCCTCAGAGTAACTTTACAATAATGATGAAAAATCCCACGATGGTTTGCAGTCCTTTGTTTATCCACCTATGAACGAAGGCCCCTCCATGTCACCAGAAATAATGACGACTTAGAAAATCGTTGAGAATGTGAGTTAACGTGTGTTACTGTCGTAGCCTAACCCCCCCCCCCCTTTAACCACATCAGGTCCGGCCTTGCATCTTGGCCTCTCGAAACGAGCCAAGCTGACGCCTCTCCACCCTGACTCAACATGAAATCACCACGGATCACCACAGATCACCACGGACCACCACAGCCCGCCACAGATCACCACAGATCACCATGGACCACCACAGCCCGCCACAGCCACCAGCCACTGACTCTTTCAACATGCCATGACATGTCCCAGTCAGCCACTAAGCCATTCCACTTGCCACGGTCTGCGAGTGATACATTCCAAACTCTGAGCACTACCACGGTTTGCCACTGAACCATGGCCTTGTCTGGGACAAGCACTTACCCATTCAACCGCCAAGGGCTACTACCACTGACAGCCCAAGTGCAACTCAACTTGCCATTACTCAACGTATACAAGACCCGCCATGCCTCAATAGGTGCGGTCTGCTGTAAGCCGACCTGACTTGCCACCGTAGAGATTGCCGCAGCCCGCTGTGAGGTGACTGCTCGCTGCCTGCAGCCACGGCCTAAAGCACGGCTGCTAGACTGACTTGAACCACCGCCGAAGACAACCTCAGCTGCCGTGGCTGAAATCTGAGGCACAGTTTAACAGTGAAAGCCCTTTATTCCAATTCAATAGCACGTTTTTTGTTAGCACATGGATGAAAATCATCTGAATAACTTAGTTTTAATGCTTTTCGTTAGAGTCTGTAGAGCAGTTTCGTTCTGCATTTAGTTTATTGTTATATAGCACGAGTGTTTGGTGTAAACTTTAACGCAAGACTGGTTATAATTCTGTATGACTTCACGAGATATTGGCCGGACTAGAAATGTTTTCATCCTGGCCTCACTGCACAACTCTCAACCCATTGTCCTGAAATTTAAAGACGTGGCCCAAAATTCAAACGGCTGTTATCTTTCGATTAAAAGCTTTCGTGACTGCAGGGATTCATCTTCTTGGTTCTTTCGGTAAAGTCACGTAGAATGGAAATAATAAAATAATAAAAATTAAACAATACAATTCTCACGACGCTTTGGCCACAACGCAAGCAGAAGAACAGGTGAAGAACAGGTCTGTCGGAAAGACAGACGCTGTCTTTCCGACAGACCTGTTCTTCTGCTTGCGTTGTGGCCGAAACGTCGTGAGAATTGTATTTTATTATGTTTTATTTTTATTATTTTATGATTTCCCTTCTACGTGACTTTACCGAAAGAACCAAGAAGCTATTAACTTGCGGCTACACACCGATATTGTGTTCCCAGGACGCGCAGCCCAAGTTTGCGTCTGCGAGAGAAGAGCTACAGATTCTCCTCGCATTATACGGCTTCCTGTTTGTGCGATTTTGCGCTGTTTATGGGGCAAGCCGGTTCATACCCAAAATTCGCGAGATGCGGTTTCACTTAAGTCACGTGCGGCTACGCGCTCGGATGTAGGACAAGATTGTGTGTGTGTACTGTCCACGCTACTCGGCAGGCAGCTGTATCCTTGTGCGGTGTCGCTTTGTGTGCCCTTTTTGAAACGCATCTTCTACTAGCGCAGACAGCGAGGGAAACCTGTACATTGCACTTGTTAATTTTGACTTGCATCTAGAAGGGTTTAGGGGGGTCTGGATGCAATGTGACTTCGTGCTCCTTTACCAAAAGACATTCCAAACTCTTGCCCTCAGAAATACAATCCAGGTTTTAATGCACACACACACACAAGTAAGATGAGTGCAGTCACAGGTAACGGCAGTGTTTGTTTTAAAGCTTTCGTGACTGCAAGGATTCATATTTTTGGTTCTTTCGGGTAAAGTCACGTAGAAGGGAAATAATAAAGTAATAAAAATATAAACCAATTAAATTCTCACGACCTTTCGACTGCAACACAAGCAATCATCGTCAGGTGTGAAAACCACAGCAAGTAAATTTTAAAAAAATTGTATAATTTTATTTCGATTTAAAGCTTTCGTGACTGCAGGGATTCATCTTCTTGGTTCTTTCGGTAAAGTCACGTAGAAGGAAAATAATAAAATAATAAAAATAAAACAAAATTATTCTCACGACGTTTCGGCCACAACGCAAGCAGCCATCTTCAGGTGGAGAATTATTTTATGTTTTATTTGTATTATTTTCTTTCTACGTGACTTTACCGAAAGAACCAAGAAGATGAATCCCTGCAGTCACGAAAGCTTTAAATCGAAATTTGTCGTTGTTGTTGTTTGGAGTGGAATCCATGGAGCTGCACAAGTCTACGTCATCACCTTCGGCATCGTCTGCATCGTTGTTGGCCAGGCAGCCTGTTGCTGTCCTGACCCTGGCATCGTTGCCTGTGACGGCGACAATAAAACAGAGTGCCTCCCAGCTAATCGAGTCTCTCACCTTTCTGAAGAGATGCCGCGACTCTAAGGTAATACCAAACGCATTTACACTAACATCTGCTGCTGTAACCTCTTCACATGCACATTCTTTTTGTTAAGGCGCTCTTCAACCCCCAATGCAGCTTATATATAAGCTCCTAGTTTGGTAGTGTCTCATTCTTCACCTGAAGACGGCTGCTTGCGTTGTAGCCGAAACGTCGTGAGAATTGTTTTATTATGTTTTATTTTATTATTTTATTACTTCCCTTCTACGTGACTTTACCGAAAGAAACAAGAAGATGAATCCCTGCAGTCACGAAAGCTTTAAATCGAAATTTAACCGCCTCTACGGGGAGGGTTTCCACATAACTTTGAGATCCTTCAACAAGCTCCGGGATAAGAAGGCTCAGCTAATCGAGTCTCTCACCTTTCTGAAGAGATGCCGCGACTCTAAGGTAATACCAAACGCATTTACACTAACATCTGCTGCTGTAACCTCTTCACATGCACATTCTTTTTGTTAAGGCGCTCTTCAACCCCCAATGCAGCTTATATATAAGCTCCTAGTTTGGTAGTGTCTCATTCTTCACCTGAAGACGGCTGCTTGCGTTGTAGCCGAAACGTCGTGAGAATTGTTTTATTATGTTTTATTTTTATTATTTTATTACTTCCCTTCTACGTGACTTTACCGAAAGAAACAAGAAGATGAATCCCTGCAGTCACGAAAGCTTTAAATCGAAATTTAACCGCCTCTACGGGGAGGGTTTCCACATAACTTTGAGATCCTTCAACAAGCTCCGGGATAAGAAGGCTCAGCTAATCGAGTCTCTCACCTTTCTGAAGAGATGCCGCGACTCTAAGGTAATACCAAACGCATTTACACTAACATCTGCTGCTGTAACCTCTTCACATGCACATTCTTTTTGTTAAGGCGCTCTTCAACCCCCAATGCAGCTTATATATAAGCTCCTAGTTTGGTAGTGTCTCATTCTTCACCTGAAGACGGCTGCTTGCGTTGTAGCCGAAACGTCGTGAGAATTGTTTTATTATGTTTTATTTTTATTATTTTATTACTTCCCTTCTACGTGACTTTACCGAAAGAAACAAGAAGATGGTAGCATATTATATAATTTTTACGACGTAGAATTGTAATGTATAACTTACAGTTAGTAACTCAGCTTATTGTAGAGTATAGTAAGTATACTGATGATGCTATGTAGTTTATACTTTAGTTGTTTACGTGGTGGTTTTAGTTACTGCAGCTACATACTATTAACACTCCTTCCCTTGATTAATGCTACCCCTACCCCCTTCCTTTGATGATGAATTAGCACTATTCACATTCCTGCATTTCCCATATCCTCTCCCTTTGATGCTGCTAATCCTGCATAATGCACGGGCATATGTAGCACTAATCACATTCCTGCATTTTCCATAAATATGTTAAATTCATCTTGATATGCAAATTCCTTTGTCAAGACGCCCAGCTTATATACATGCTCCAAGCTCGTGTGCTGTTTCATTCAGACTCTGTCGCCTCGACAGACCTGGTCTTCACCTGAGGACGGCTGCTTGCGTTGTGGCCGAAACGTCGTGAGAATTATTTTATTATGTTTTATTTTTATTATTTTATTATTTCCCTTCTACGTGACTTTACCGAAAGAACCAAGAAGAAGAAGATACGTGGGATCGATTCCCGCATTCTCCAAGCGCAATATTTTTTTTAAATCAAATTTTAAATGTTAATTCCCAGCGTTAGTGTCTGTGACATCTTCACATTGGTGAACCAGCTTGGAAGTACACTGACCTCTTGTCGCTCTCGATGTTGCTGTTTTGAAGCTCCTGTTAAGACGTTAGAGATGTGACGAGAAATAAAAAAATATAAAAAAATATTATCGAGCTTGGCAGGAGTGGAACAGTCAGCCGTGTGCTCCGTGACGTCACAGACCCCACCACGTGACTCGCACGCCCCCCAGGGGACCTGAAACGTCGGCTGAGCCGCAGTGTTGAGTCTACGGCGCAGCGCGCAGTCTTATCAGTTCTACGGAATCCGAGTCGCACTCGCGTCACGTGGTCGCCTATCCGCACTACGCATTATAAACGCGCCCTGCCAATCTCACGAGATCGCAGCTGCCTGCAGCCTCCTGCCCGAGGTGTCGGCACGCGACGTCGGACCTCCTCCTCCTGCTGCTGCTGCACTCCACACGAGGACATTGTTGAGTGTGTGAGCACACAACGACGGAGAACATCACTCAAGACCCCCTCCCAAGACGTCGACGCAGCGTTGCGCCGGTGAGCCCTGCGGTAAGGCCTAGTCCCGGGGAAGTGCCACCGGTCTCGGCTAGATTGCTCAGCCGGCCGATGGTCGCACCTTGGCCGGCTGGGGGTGGGCTGCTACCCCCCCCCCCCCCGTGAGTCAAATCAAGTACATAGACAAGGTGCCCCGTGTAGCCTCTAGCAGGCTGTAGGGGCAAGTGCTGTTAGTAGCACCTATACACAGACAAAGGTGCCCCGTGTAGCCTCTAGCAGGATGTAGGGGCAAGTGCTGTTAGTAGCACCTATACACAGACAAAGGTGCCCCGTGTAGCCTCTAGCAGGCTGTAGGGGCAAGTGCTGTTAGTAGCTATACACAGACAAAGGTCCCCCGTGTAGCCTCTAGCAGGATGTAGGGGCAAGTGCTGTTAGTAGCACCTATACACAGACAAAGGTGTCCCTTGTAGCCTCTAGCAGTCTGTAGGGGCAAGTGCTGTTAGTAGCACCTATACACAAAGGTCCACCGTGTAGCCTCTAGCAGGATGTAGGGGCAAGTGCTGTTAGTAGCACCTATACACAGACAAAGGTCCCCCGTGTAGCCTCTAGCAGGCTGTAGGGGCAAGTGCTGTTAGTAGCTATACACAGACAAAGGTCCCCCGTGTAGGTGATGGTTGGTGATAGTGGTGATGGTGGTGATGGTGGTGGTGATGGTGGTGATGGTGGTGGTGATGGTGGTGGTGATGGTGATGGTGGTGGTGATGGTGGTGGTGATGGTGGTGGTGATGGTGATGGTGGTGGTGATGGTGGTGGTGGTGGTGGTGATGGTTGTGATGGTGGTGATGGTGGTGATGGTGGTGATGGTTGTGATGGTGGTGGTGATGGTGGTGATGGTTGGTGATGGTTTGTGATGGTGGTGGTGATGGTTGTGATGGTGGTGGTGATGGTGGTGATGGTTGGTGATGGTTGTGATGGTGGTGGTAGTGGTGATGGTGGTGGTGATGGTGGTGGTGATGGTGGTGGTGATGGTGGTGATGGTTGTGATGGTGGTGATGGTTGTGATGGTGGTGGTGATGGTTGTGGTGGTGATGGTGGTTGGTGATGGTTGTGATGGTGGTGATGGTGGTGATGATGGTGGTGATGGTGGTGGTGATGGTGGTGATGGTGGTTGTGATGGTGGTGATGGTTGGTGGTGGTGGTGGTGATGATGGTGGTGATGGTTGGTGATGGTTGTGATGGTGGTGGTGATGGTGTGATGGTTGGTGATGGTGTGATGGTGGTGGTGGTGGTGGTGGTGATGGTGGTGGTGATGGTGGTGGTGATGGTGGTGATGGTGGTGGTGATGGTGGTGGTCATGGTGGTGGTTATGGTGGTGGTTATGGTGGTGGTGGTGGTGGTTGTGATGGTGGTGGTGATGGTTGTGATGGTGGTGGTGATGGTTGTGATGGTGGTGGTGATGGTGATGGTGGTGGTGATGGTTGTGATGGTGGTGGTGATGGTGGTGATGGTGGTAGTGATGGTGGTGATGGTGGTGGTGATGGTGGTGATGGTGGTGGTGATGGTGGTGATGTTTGTGATGGTGGTGGTGATGGTTGGTGATGGTGGTGGTGATGGTGGTGGTGATGGTTGTGATGGTGGTGGTGATGGTTGTGATGGTGGTGGTTATGGTGGTGGTGATGGTGGTGGTGATGGTGGTGGTGGTGGTGATGGTGGTGGTGATGGTGGTGGTGATGGTGGTGGTTGATGGTTGTGATGGTGGTGGTGGTGGTGGTGATGGTGGTGATGGTGGTCATGGTGGTGGTGATGGTGGTGGTGATGGTGGTGATGGTGGTGGTGGTGGTGGTGACTGGTGGTGGTGATGGTGGTGGTGATGGTTGTGATGGTGGTGGTGATGGTGGTGGTGATGGTGGTGATGGTGTGATGGTTGGATGTTGGTGATGGTGGTGATGGTTGTGATGGTTCTGATGGTGATGGTGGTGGTTGATGGTGATGGTGGTGGTGATTGGTTGGTGATGTTGGTGATGGTTTGGTGATGGTTGTGATGATACAGGGAGCTGTTCTCGCTGCATCACCACCCTCAACAGCAACAGCAACGACAACAGAAGCCGCAGCGATCTGCCATGAAGCGAGGCGGCGGCGGCAGCAGAGACAGCGGAGGCGGCAGGAGGGGGAGGAGCGGGCTCGCACGGGCCATCAGCGGGAGCCCCCCCGCAGAGCGGCGGCGGAGAGACGCCCGGAGCGCGAGCTGGGGGGGGGGGGCGGCGAGGGGGAGAGGGGGCGGATGGGCGCCGGGAGAGCGGAGAGGACGGTGGACGCGACGCGGCGTCACTCGTGGGACTCGTGGGACTCGCGAGAGCGGCAGACGCCACGCCGAGGGAGAACGCCAGACACCTCCCAAGCGAGGGGCTGCGCGCACACAGGGGGGGATTGCAGTGGGAGGTTCGGGGGGCGCGGGGGGGGATGGGGGGGAGACGGGAGGGGGGGGGAGGGAGGGCTCGGGGTGGTGGAGCCGGGTCACGGAGAGGCTGCGGCGGGTCACGAGGGGCGTGGGCGACGTGGGCTGGCGAGTCCCTTCGGGAGCGGAGAGCGCGGGAGAGCGGGGACGGCCAGAGGGGGGCTCGGCCCCCCGGGGGCCCCCCCTCAGCATGAGTCTCGTTTGGCGACTGCCTCGCGACGACGGGGGGTTGGTGGCCGTGAGAGCCGCAAGTTCCCCGTTCCCACGGCGGGTTCCCGAACTGTAGAGAGGAGGGGGACGTAGTCAGCGGCCCGTTGATTATAACACTGGTCATGAACGCACTATCCTAAACATACAGCACCCGTATTGTAACACTAAAGCAGTCACTGACTCGCACAACTTGCCATCTTAAGTGACAGAGTTAATTTCGGTAAAAACCAATGAAAATGGGGTATGCCGATAGCATCAAAATGAGATGTCTAAAACAGCTGCAAAAGTCCAGGCCACAATTTTTTTTTTGTGTTGACCAGTGTCATCAATGCGTTATCGCCCGAGTGTTGCCCTATCGCCAATGTGTACATCTATATTTTGTTGACCAGTGTTATTGGTTGTTTTATTGTTTATTGCTGTCGGTGATTTCGTTTTCACGTTTGAGATTAAACGTCCCTGCATAGCATGACAGTGACACGGGGTGTCTCCTACGTGTGTGTGCGTTGTGTTTGTTAAACGCAATAGACAGGAACACATTACGTCAAGTTACATTTCGATTTAAAGCTTTTGTGACTGCAGGGATTCATATTCTTGGTTCTTTCGGTAAACTCACGTAGAAGGGAACAATTATTTTATTTCCATGGGAACCTCATTTGCCAGTAAAAATATGATAATTGGTTTTTAACCCTTCTATCTGGCAACAAAACTGACACCTTTTTTACGAGGAGTCTGTTTTGCATTAACACAATACCTGCAGTCGTAATACAAACACAAAACACCAACTCTGATAAGTATGCACTGTCCTTGAAGTTGATTGGTCCACACCCGAGACAGCTTTCCTTAGAGCCTAGTCTCCAGAGGTGTGGACTCGAGTCATGTGACTTGGACTCGAGTCAGACTCGAGTCATGAATTTGATGACTTCAGACTCGACTCGGCAAAATGTACAAAGACTTGCAACTCGACTTGGACTTGCATAACAATGACT
>NW_026892052.1:0-47009 GCF_015708825.2 Lethenteron reissneri
TTGTTTATTTATTGTCCCTAAAACGTTTCACTGCCTCTTGCATGAACCTATCCACAGCTATATTTAACTACACTTGATATATATAGTCAGACAGCAAGACTGATACCATTACATTTTCATTACTAAATTACAATTCCTCACTGGTCCGTGACGTGATTCATATCCGGAGCTTCTTTTCTTCCTCCCTGTAAAATAATGCATTTCCTCATGAGAAATAACGTGTGTTGTACCTACCAACGCTGTCATATGTCGTCTTCTCATCTCGCAGGGGATGCTTCGGCAATAGGCACTGCACCACATTGTCCATACTCGTGGGTGAAACATTTTATAAGGCTGTATTTGAGGAGCTGTGTACGGTTTTTTTTTTCCTTTGAGCTCAAATTGCTCGCGTCTAATTGCAGTGTAAATGTCACCTTTAAAACCTTAACGCTGTAAAATGTTCACCGCAAGAGCCGGCGAACATATTGCAACCTTCTTTTTAGTGTGTCTGTGTGTGTGCTGATGGAGATAGGATGTTGGAAAACGAGGCTTGAAGTGTTGTCGAAAGGATGCAATGACAATTAAAAAACACACGTGCCCAAAAGCGATTCACACCTTTGTATCCAACCAAAATATAAATACGTCCTCGTTCGTTTAGAGAAAAGGGTGACTTTTCGCGTACAATGCTCAACTCCGTGATTTGCACAGGCAACCGAATACGTTTGCTAGCTCGCTGGAACGCTGCTGCTGCTGCTGCTGCTGTTGTTGTAGTGATGAACGGAACTACGGAGATGATGGTCAGGGTTGGGAGTGTCACCTGCGAAGTTGCTCGCTCACGTCGCTGCATTTAGAAAAGTGCCTCGGCTCGAGGGAGCTCAATAAGGGAGCGCCTCTACAGAGTCACTTTGTCTACTTTCCTACGCTGGCCACACTTTACCCCACCACGAACGTCTTTCTTGTACCCGTTCATGCCGTTGGCCGCGTTGACAGGGGGTTCGGGTGGTTGGGAATTTTAAAAAACGTGTCGATTTGTTTCAACTGCCGTTCGCGGCATTCGAACTTGGACCAAAGTAAACAAACCCTCATTGTAATGACCTGTAATTTGGCACAACCAGAAGATGTTTAGCAAGAACATTTGCCAAGAACGCAAAATATGAAGGTGTTATACGTGTGCATATATAATGCAATCACTTTGAAAAGTAGTGAACAAACTACATGCACAACTGATTTCTAAGCTTTTATTTTTTTTCAACTGCACCATCACAACTGGTTTCCCACGTCTCCCCTTCTTAACGAGATAAGCCGTCTACTACAATTCCTCCATGGTTAATACGCGTGGCTGGTGACACCTGCTCAGCACCTCATCCTCGACATGGTTTAATTTCCTCTCATATGCAGTACGTCCGTGGAACACGCACATGTCTATTAATTTACAATCCTTCATCCAGTCACCGCTGGATAAAGGCCTCCCGGCAGCAGTGGTTAGGGCACTTGTGCTTGTGAGCCCAATATCTTGAGCTTGAATCCCAGCCGGGGGTACCATTGTGATTCAGCTGGAGTGAAAAAAAAACCCTTGGCAGACCGGGTGTGGGGGAGGCCTTCATCCAGCAGTGGGATTGACAGGGAGCTTACTATATGATGTTTTACACTCCCACATTTCTCTGGAAAAGCCATGGAGGTGAAACCTGTTTGCAAGTGCCCAAGGTCAGTTGACACGTACATAGCAAACACGCAATGACACGTGTACACATTTGAAATCTGCACTGGAGTGCAAGTTTTCGAACCATGAGCAGCGACGTTTAAGGAATGATTTTGAATCCGGTTATTCACGTTTAATCCGACCAAAGACATAAAAAATTGCTTTTCCAAATGCAACTTTACCAGCCCTGCAGATATTACCCTTTAGATATTCCTCTTTAAAGAAATTTTTGCAGTGTTAAGGTTCCGCGGCGTTCAAGTATGGAATGTAGCTGAACGGTATTTTTAGAATTAAAGCCCTTAATGGCTGCACTTTAATGCAGTTATATGAACGTTAGGGAGAGCTGAAATAAACCATCTGCCAGCACATTGTAGCAGAGCTTTTAAATAAGAAGGTCACTGCTGGGCAAAAACTTGAACAGCTTTAAACAAACCAGAGGGCTTGTGCGGATGTGCTGGTGTGATGTTATAACGTAATCTCTATGAAAAAAGAGATTGTCTACATCGGTATTAATCATCATCATTAGTCATGATCTCTCCACAACTGGATGAAGACCTCCCCATGCCCTCGTCGCTTCTCGTTGTCCTGTGATGCTTCGGTTCCATCTCACTCAGCCCAGGTATCCCTTGTGGTTATTCACAACCATGGTTAGGAATCAAACTCGGGTGACTGAGTACATAGTGCGGTGAGCTCACCACTGTGCCACTCCTCCGCTCCTTGTGTGCATATCTAGGCTAGCGTATCATTTCATGTGATAAAGAATATTGGTATATTAGGAACAACATAACTTAATAAGGAATAATGAAGCCGTTTTAATTAAATTTTCGCATATAGAAAGTTAGGAGACTCTAAGGATACATTATCTGAGTACTTTTGCATGATTAATTTAGTTTAATCACACTAACCTATCTTTACTGAGTGTATCATGTATATTACATAAACCACGTGTGCAAAATATTAAATTATACATCAGGAACCACAATGTGCTCAACATGTATGTGCTGCCTTGTACACTATATGGCAGAGTGGTGGCGCAGCGATTAGCTCACTGTGCTATGAGCCCGGCCTACTGAGCTCGATTCCTGACCACGGCTTCACACATCAGTGGTGAGTGATACCCGACCCCGCACTGAGCAGCGTGGTGGAGTGTGAACAAACACAAACTGTAAAATATCTATTTTTTTATTTTACTAGGTAAGGCCCACTAAGCTATGTAGCTCTTTTTCAGAAGTGACCTGACTATCACAAATGAGGGCTCAACGAAGTGGCTTATCGCGCGTACATTCATAGCAATCAAATGACTCTAAGTGGATGTTTATAAATGTGGACCGGAAAACCCGGGGACCCGTAAGAAAAATCCACGCGGCCACATGGAGGGATAGACATGCACACTCCAAATATACAGCAGGCGTCAGGGTCTGGATCGAACCCACGACCTCCTGTATACCAGGCGAGATGGGAGGGCATGGCGAGGTCTTCATCCAGCAGTGGATTGGAAACGGGCTGTATATTTTTCTTATGTAATAATATGACACTGTATGTTGTGTCGACCTGCATGTCACTGCACCGTGTCTATATATACAGCTATATCTATAACTTTAATAAATAATTGTCATATCTTTGTAGGGACATTGAATGAGTCACTGTAGCGCGTGGCGCTGGGAGATTGGTAGACAATGGAATTAGGGGTGTCAGCCCGCTCTACCAGTTGGACCGGTGGGCCCAGCCCGGACCCTTCTGGCTCTGCCCTTGGCCACGCTGGGGAGAATAAAAGGTGAGCTCCGACTCCCATTCGAGGCCTGATGCCATCGGTAATGTAACTCGTAACGGTGCTGTCGTCGTGTTTGTCTGGAAGCATGTTGGCTGTCCCGACCCGGTATGGAGATATCACCTATGGCTGCGAGAACCGGAAAAAAGAAGAGGGATAACGCCTCCTACTAGTGTCTCTGAATTAGTACACTACATTTGGTGTCAGAAGTGTTAACGAATTTCTTTTTTTTCATTGTAGGGTTGTTAGGAATTTTCTTTTTTTTCCCTTTCCTTCGAAGCCCTTTGGGGGGAGATAGGCTATGTCGACAACCGCGAAGAGGTTTGCTCTCATTGGCACGTCCTTGAGCGAAGAGAGCGATGGCGAGGAGGGTTCCCGGGCAGCCGGGACCCCGGTAGGGGGTCCCGGAAAGGCGGTCCGGGATCGCCACGTACCCTGAAAAGACTGTGTGCGTGCATGAGTGGCCGACCCCCACGTTGGTGGATGAGGTCTGCAGTTTTTGTGGGGTTCGTGTCGTATTACCGCTGCTTCGTGCCCGAGTTTGCAACGATTGCAAAGCCGCTCCACGCTCTCACAGCAAAAGGCCAGAGGTTTTGGAGAGGGAAAGAGGAGGAGGCCACATCTGTTACGCTGCACGATGGCCTCGTGAACGCACCCCCCACCGGTCCCCTGATTTCACCTTGCCGTTTGTGTTGGATACGGACGCCAGCGATACCGGGATCGGCGCCGTATTGTCGCAGGTGGAGAACGGGATGGAGAGCATGGTAGCTTACGGTAGCCGAGTGCTGGCCCCCACAGACCGGCGTTATTGTGTGTATGCGCTACGCGTTGCCCAGCCATCCGCGCAACTCTCGACGTGGTTGGAAATTTTGCAAGATTATTAATTCAAAGTCACCTATAGGAAAGGGTTGCGCCACTGCAATACGGACGCTCTGTTACGGTTATCACGGAAGAGCCAATGCGCGTGTTTTATGGGCGCCTGCCGTTGTAAGCAGGTGGAGGCGGAGGTGCCGGGCACCGTTGTAGCATCGGTGGATGCTCCGCCGCCCGTAGCGGAGGTGGTACGCAATAACACCATTGGTCTTGCATGAAGAATGGGGGTGCTACTGAAAATATGGTGCCGCGTTGGACCGCCAAGCAATAGGAAGGGTCCAGGGGGTATGTGCCCCGTGGTGCTCTGAGATGGGCTGCTAATGCGCTGGGATACAGAGGTACAGCGGTACTGTATCGTTGTGCCAACTGCTCTGTGGGGTAGGGTAACGAGAGCTGCCCATGTGCGGCTAATGCATCTAGGGGTGCAGAAACATTATCGACGTTGAAGTGTGACTTCTTTTGGCCCGGGATGTCGAAAGACGTCCCGTGTAAATGAGCTTGTTGCCCTCGACATCCGCGGGCCATTTCCCACCACTGCGAGGGGAAATAAATTCTTACTGGTAGGGGTCGAGTACCTGTCACGATGGCCGGTGGTATGGCCCCTACCAGATCAGTCGGAGGCGTCGATTACGGACGCGTTCCTGCATAGTCATGTATTGGATAAAGGGGCCCCAGAATGTCTCCTTACGGACCAAGGTCGAATTTTTCTTAAAAATTGTTGCAAGAGGTGTGTGATTTGTTGGGTACAAAGAAAATTCGAACTTCACCCTACCATCCCCAGACTGATGGAATGGTAGAACATTTACACAGAACTCTTACGTCCTTGTTGTGCCAACAAGTCAATGAGGCACAGTCCAACTGAGACCTACACGTTCCGGGGGTTCTTGCAGCCTATAGAATGGCCCCTCATCCCTCCACCGGGTTCTCCCCGTTTTTTAATGTACAGGTGAGAATGTGACCCCCCCCCCCCCCCCCCATGGAAGCCCAGTTAAATATTGAGCCGAGCAAGAAGAGAGCCACTGTGCCAGGACATATGAGCCTCACCCTTAAGCGGTTAACGGAAGCTTGGGTGGCATCCTGTGGCAATTCGGCCAAGCGGCAGGCTGCAAATTAAAAACTTGCTGGGCTTAAGGAGTCCGGAAACCCTTGGAAGCCTGGAGAGAGGGCATGGCTGCATTGCCCTCAGGTGCCTCTAGGCACGTCTCCTAAATTACATAGGCCATGGCAGGGCCCTGTGGAGGTAACTGAGGTGAGGAAGCCGCAATGTGTGCGCATTCAGGTTGGTCGCAGGCGTTGGTATGTGCACCCGTCACGACTGAAGCCCTATTTTCCACCTTATGAGGGCTTGTCATCTCCACCATCTGATGGCCGGGTGTTTGATGTGTCCGATGGAGCCGGACATACGGTTACGGATGATGTGCCTCATCGAGGCTCTGTTCCTCCATCTGCAGGATCCCAGGGCCTAACGCTCATGGAACCACCGGTGTTGCCACCCGCTGGCGGATCAGGGTGGACGGGACGACCGCCACCCGCTTCTTCTCTTCATCCATTTTCGTCCCAGGAGGGACTGCACCCATTGGGCCATCATCTCCCGCGATCCAGTGACGAACTGCCTCACACTGGCACACAAGCTGCATTCTTCAACTCCATCTCCCTCTGTGAGGACCCTCTCAGAGGCGTTCCATCCCCTTGGCTGCCACTCCGTTGTAAGTCTTTGATTATCAGCCACCTGCCCTCATAGCCACGTGTCCTGCCCGAGTCCACTTAGGTTTCATAACAGTTTGAGTGATGATAATTGGTTCTTTACCCTTATATCTGGCAACAAAACTGACACCTTTTTACAAGGAGTCATGTTTGCATAGACCGCAATACCTGCAGTCATAATACAAACAAAAGAGTTATGTTTTTTTGTTTGTATTATGACTGCAGGTATTGCGATCTATGCAAACATGACTCCTTGTAAAAAGGTGTCAGTTTTGTTGCCAGATAGAAGGGTAAAGAACCAATTATCATATTTTTACTGGCAAATGAGGTTCCCATAGAGTTTGAGTGATGTCTTTAACCCGATTATGTTTTCTAATTTCATGCGCTATTCCAAGCGTGCATCTCTCTATGCTTCTTTGCGCACTTTTTTTTTGTTAAAGGATGTGTTTCTGAACCGATATGTCGGAGCTGGTAGTAGGCACTGAATACATCTTCGTTTTTCAGGCATACTGGCATGCCATAGCGGAGATTTTGTTTGGAGTTACGCAACAGGGAAATTGTATAATATATGTACCTGCGACAACTGTTAAAGGTGGACTGGAATATAAATTATAAAGTAGAGGCAGATTCGAGATTGGAGTGCTTTTGAAAAACTAAATTTGATCATGAAAAGCAACGTACTACATTTGGTATATAAACATGTCAACTCTTATCTCTTACAACTTTGACAGTGCTGTTTGCTACTAACCGCTTTGCATTTTGGGCCTTTGGGCCTGTGTCCAATAGCTGTGTAAAATAAAATAATAAATATATGTATATGAGAGACACGTGTTAGCTTCAGTATGTTTCTCGGTTGTCCCAGCAGCTGTCTGTAGGCTTCTTTATTTAACGTCGTCGTTCCCACGCATTCTGTTTACAATGCCACTAACCACGTACACGAGGGAGCGCCGTGCTTTGCAATTATCGGAACGTGGCATGTTCAATTACCACAATTGAAAACAATTACGTTCAATATCGTTATCGCTCGGAGAACATTGCGGCCACGTTGGTGGGGGGGGGGAGCGTGGAAAGGAGCATTGTGGAATGTGCAACCCCCTGTGTTTTGATGCCATATTCCGAGAGTTACGTACAATTTTCCAATGTTATTACTCCCAGACCTATTCCGTGCGCATCCAAGTCTCCTTCAATGCTAGCAGATTACGATTTCCTCTATTTAATCCAGGTTAATGTTTAGCCCCAGGATAATTCCGTACGACCGCTTTAAAAAAATCCCTTTGTCCCTTGGTACCCACACCCCACTCCGCCGCCGACTGGCTCAGCACCACAACCACCACCACCACCCACCACCAACCACCACCACCCACCACCACCACCACCACCACCCACCACCACCATCCACCACCCACCACCCACCACCCACCACCACCCACAACCACCACCCACCACCACCACCACCCACCACCACCACCCACAACCACCCACCACCACCATCCACCACCCACCACCCACCACCACCATCCACCACCCACCACCCACCACCACCACCACCCACCACCACCACCACCACCACCACCACCACCACCCACCACCACCACCAACCACCACCACCCACCACCCACCACCCACCACCCACCACCCACAACCACCCACCACCACCCACCACCACCACTTCTACTCACCACCCACAACCACCACGTCTACCCACCACCCAGCACCCACAACCACCCACCACCACCACCCACCACCACCACCACCCACAACCACCCACCACCACCCACCACCACCACCACCACCATCACCACCCACCAACCCACCACCACCACCACCACCCACAACCACCCACCACCACCCACCACCACCACCCACCACCACCACCACCCACAACCACCCACCACCACCCACCACCACCACCACCACCGACAACCACCCACCACCACCCACCACCACCACCACCACCCACCACCACCCACCACCACCACCACCACCCACAACCACCCACCACCACCCACCACCACCACCGACAACCACCCACCACCACCCACCACCACCACTACCCACCACCACCCACAACCACCCACCAACCACCACCACCACCCACCACCACCACCAACCACCACCACCACCCACCACCCACCAACCACCACCACCACCCACCACCACCCACCACCACCACCCACCACCAACCACCACCAACGACCACCACCAACCAAGTAGCGTGATCAACTCGCGCCCGCGAACCTGGCCGTGCGTCACTGGATCCCAGGCAAAACTAAAATGTTCTTGCATATTTTCCTAACACGCACCCTTTTAATTAGATTCTCGCCGCCGTTCGAAAGCCCGTCTTCATTCGTCTGCGACCCGACAAGCTTCGGTGCCAGAGTTTCCACTGCTGCTGCTGTTGTTGTTGTTGTCCTCTATCCCGTGTCATTCTCACAATGGAAGGTTGATTTTGATCCTTGTTCAATGAGTGGCGATGCGTTCAGCGGCGAAATGCAATTGTTGAGGTGTGCTAGCCGAGAGAGGGCTTGAGAAGAGAGAGAGAGAGTTCTTGTAGCTTTGCTATTCCACCTCTGTTATATATATGGTCAATGTCCATGACATGTGTTTTTTAATCTTTCACTATCTTCACCGTCTCTCGTGGAGTGTCCCATACAGCTGCTCACAAACTGTCGCACCGAACTGCTCCGTTTATTTGTTTTCCCATTCCATTTTCCCTTGCGGAAGCGCCTTCGTCACATCTCCACTGTGACCCCCACCCCGCCCCGCGCCCCCTTCGGATATGATCCATTATCCCACGCACGCCACCCTCTTCTCATCAGGCCATTGCCCTGATCGGGTCGCATTTGGTAGAGACGCACGGAGCGGTGGTGAACCGGCAAGGTTCACGTGGCCACCGCTGGAGCCATTCGCCGTGCGTGTCCCACGGAGGGGCGCTGCTATGCGGAGTCCTCAATCTCGTCCATCGGTAGATCAGTTCGTGGATTTGTCTTAATTTATTAGGTTTTTTTTACGGTTACTGTTTTACGACGCGATTTTTTTATCTAGATGCGGATTGCTCCACCGCGTGCGTAAATGCATGCCCCTGCACGCCGCTGTGTGGGTGGGTGGGATGGGTGAGTGAGGTCGTGTGTGTTTGTGTGTGTTGGGATGGGTGGTTGGGTGGTGATGGTGGCTGGTGAATTGAAACGCTGGGTACCCTTATAGCCGTATCACGACCCAGCCAGCACTTTACACGAGGAGTCGAGAGGAGTGAACAAACATTCCATCCTTCCAACCACCATCATCACCACCACCATCATCGTCGCCGGCTGCTGCGCTCGTGCTGATAAGTACCTCCGATTATAATTTGAGCAAAGGCACCGCAGGAAGAGGGCGATTTGAGAGTGCAGAGTGGTGCAGAGTTGAGAGTGCAGAGTGGTGCAGAGTTGAGAGTCTAGAGTGGTGCAGAGTGGTGCAGAGTTGAGAGTGCAGAGTGGTGCAGAGTTGAGAGTGCAGAGTGGTGCAGAGTTGAGAGTGCAGAGTGGTGCAGAGTTGAGAGTGCAGAGTGGTGCAGAGTTGAGAGTGCAGAGTGGTGCAGAGTTGAGAGTGCAGAGTGGTGCAGAGTTGAGAGTGCAGAGTGGTGCAGAGTTGAGAGTGCAGAGTGTGCAGAGTTGAGAGTGCAGAGTGTGCAGAGTGAGAGTGCAGAGTGTGCAGAGTTGAGAGTGCAGAGTGGTGCAGAGTTGAGAGTGCAGAGTGGTGCAGAGTTGAAAGTGCAGAGTGGTGCAGAGTTGAGAGTGCAGAGTGGTGCAGAGTTGAGAGTGCAGAGTGGTGCAGAGTTGAGAGTGCAGAGTGGTGCAGATTTGAGAGTGCAGAGTGGTGCAGAGTTGAGAGTGCAGAGTGGTGCAGAGTTGAGAGTGCAGAGTGGTGCAGAGTTGAGAGTGCAGAGTGGTGCAGAGTTGAGAGTGCAGAGTGGTGCAGAGTTGAGAGTGCAGAGTGGTGCAGTGCAGGAAGCTGCTGCTGCCACAACACGCGCACAAGAGCGGAGAATGTCACGAGGGAGTGAGGAGCGGGGGAGCAGTTAAGTCGTGCAATTTGTATTTATTTGAAGACGTCAAAGTTTCAACGTTGTCTAACGAGTTTCGGACGCTGTTTATTTCGTCTACATCGCAAGACACCGGGTAAGGACATTTGTAACTCCACGCTGTCACCACTTGGGGATTTTTTGTTGTCGCTGCTGCTGCTTCGTTCGCCGGTCGTGCGAGGGCGTTGGGTGTCCAGGAGCTACCGCAGTGAACCACCACCACCCCCCCACAACCACCACCACCCACCCACTACCACCACCCCCCACCACCACCACCACCCACCCACCCGGTCACGGCTCACATCAGTGGTGAGTGATATCCCGAGCTCGTTCTTCCTTACCCCCCCCCCACTCACCTAGCCCCCCATCTCACCCCCTTGCCACTTCACCAGCCCGCGCTAACCGGCGTGGTGAAGTATGGTCGAGCAACCCATCGATCGATAAGGGGTGGGCCTTCGTCCAGCAGTGGACTGACACAAAAAGGTTCTAAATTGCGATTCAGTTACGTCAAGTGACGTCCAATTATTTACGCTAAGCATTGTATGTATTTCGAACTTATTTCGCATCGTACGTAGCCAACCGTGCTAATTCATATTGAGTATGAAGATGCCTCCATCGGGGTGAAGGTTACCAAAAGGGTGCCCGTAATCCGGTTCGCAAGCCTCCACGTGTCGGTCGGGTGGGTACCGTTTGAGTTGAAGACGCGCGGTGTCGCAATAGCGGTGACATTGCAATAGGGGAACCCGTCACCGAAGCGAATTCACATTCACATTGTCCCCGCGAATCACCTGTCTCTCCCATCTGTCCACTCGCATCCGTCCGGTCGTAAACCTTCCACACGAACCCCTCTCTCTGCCGCAAGTCTCCACCAGCCCCTCTCGCCCCCCTCGTGCACTTCTCGTCTCCTCCAAACAAACAAACAAAAACCCGCGGTCACCTTCGCTCGCAGGCGCTCAGTCGGTCGTCAAGCTCCTCGCGAGAGGAGCTGCTGCTGCTGCTGGTAAACGGAGCGGCGACACCTGGCGTCTGCCTCCCTGTCCGTCTGCCTCCCTGTCCGTCTGTCTCCCTGCCCGTCTGTCTCTCTGTCCGTCTGTCTCTCTGTCCGTCTGCCTCTCTGTCCGTCTGCCTCTCTGTCCGTCTGCCTCTCTGTCCGTCTGTCTCTCTGTCCGTCTGTCTCTCTGTCCGTCTGTCTCCCTGTCCATCTGTCTCTCTGTCCGTCTGCCTCTCTGTCCGTCTGCCTCTCTGTCCGTCTGTCTCTCTGTCCGTCTGTCTCCCTGTCCATCTGTCTCTCTGTCCGTCTGTCTCTCTGTCCGTCTGTCTCCCTGTCCATCTGTCTCTCTGTCCATCTGTCTCTCTGTCCATCTGTCTCTCTCTCCGTCTGTCTCTCTGTCCGTCTGTCTCCCTGTCCATCTGTCTCCCTGTCCATCTGTCTCTCTCTCCGTCTGTCTCTCTGTCCGTCTGTCTCCCTGTCCATCTGTCTCCCTGTCCATCTGTCTCTCTCTCCGTCTGTCTCTCTGTCCATCTGTCTCTCTCGGTGTGTGTCCGAGTCGTCGCGCTTTCAGGCGGCGCCCCGAACGCGGCAGCCGTCTGGAACGCTCTTCCTTCTGATATTATGTGAACCGCTGGGAGCTATGGACTTTTAAATCTCGACTGAAAACTCGTTTCTTTAGAACTGTTTTTTTTTGTTATAATTCCCCCGCACCTCCGATTTAGCACTGTTGGCTACATACGGTGCGAAAGAAGTTCAACATACATCCAACATGCATACATTGTCGCTGTATTATCAGGCAGAGATAGAGAGGGAACGTCAATAGCTGGTGAACTACTGTAGAGCGATCACACTTTCTGTTTGGACTTCCCAGTTCACCCACTCGACTTGTCCCAACGTGACATACTCCAGATTGTGTTGACACATTCCTCAATAACATTGCCCTAGGAGGAGGGAATATCCAATATGCAACGTTTCTTTACAATAAAGGTGTAATTGCTCAATACGTCACTTATGTTTGTATTGCTTACATGTTATTAATATAACATATATTACTAAGTTTGTATTGCTCTGCTAGGGATTGTTCATCGATTGAGTCTGTTATTTGTGCACCACTACACGAATACGTTTTCCCGCACCTTTCTTTGTGCTTTGGTTCAACAAACTGCTGCTTCTTTACTTGCCCATTGAGAAAATACATTCACGTTTGCGATTCGTGTTCACAGGAAGATAATGGTCGTGGCCGCGTTGGTGACCGTCGCTTGCGTGATTTGCTGCTATTCCTTGAAGGTGAGAGGCTGTGCTTCCGTCACGGCGATGGTGGTGGTGGCGGTAGCGATGGGTCCAGGAGCTCAATGGAAATGCCGAGGTCTGCTAGCCACGACGATTGGACTTCATGAGAGCGAGAATAAATGAGATCGAAAGACGGAGGGGTACTCCACAACCCTGGCTGTCGCATGATGTGGCTAGTTGCAATTGCCCGTGAAACGGGTTTACTCTCCAACACATCGGTGTGCTGTACTTGTAGCGAATTGTCACGTTTTGTTTACGTGACAAACCTTACTGATTTGGCTGTGGTCGGGTGGTGGCGGGTTTAACGACACATTTATATATTTATACGCGATCTAACCCAAAAAAAACTCCATTATGTAGAGTTCGTGCAGTGTTTGCTATTCCTCTTCTGTTGACGGAGCCCAGACCGCAGTTGTACACCACGTGGAATCCTGTACTTTTTTCATTTTAATTGCAAATAACATCTGATAGGGATGTAATGGAGAAAAATGACCATTATTACGGCGGCGTGGATGCTCGCACATTTTTGCGAGGACACGTTTTATTTAACCTGCGTTCCGTGCCAATTTTCTTGAAGCAGAACACACGCTGGTATTTGGAGAAATAACATCGGGGCTGTTTAACCCGGGTGTTGTTTTCACTGATGCTGTGTTGTACGGCTGCCCAAAGCGCCAATGGGCGAAGACTTTTTCTTCGTCCTCTTTGTACGCCCCAAAGTGTAAGTCCTCCGCTTGTTGCTTGTTGCGGAGGTGCGCGGCTCAAGGCTGGTGGCCGCTCCGGTTTAATACTGCGAGCGTATTGAACAACAGAGTCGTGGTGAACCCTCCAATCCCGTGGCATTAATCGAAAGCGCGAAGGCCGTGTGTTCCAGCACCACCGTCCAAATGTGCCTCTCGTATTACCTAATTGGATCCAAGTCATTGTGGCAACGCAGCCCTCCTACCACGACACTCTGCACACTATAAACGCCTTTCAGCACGTGAAGGGTGCAAATACCAAATATGCCAATGGTGTGATTTGACGAAAGAACGGGATGTGTAGATGAATCCATCAAAGTTCGGCATTAGTCACGCACACTCCATCCTAACTGGAAACACATTGATTTTCAACACTCTACTTTATTCCAAAATACAAGTGCAATGCATCTTTAAGTTGAATGTATCTACTGTGTAAAATGTATTCATATACCCTCTACTAATACAAAAAATGTACATCATTCCTACTGAACAAATATGCAAACAATGAACATATACAATGGTTGCAAAGAGTTGATTTAAGCTTTTCCAAAAGGAGACATTAAATAAACCTATTGGCTCATACCTCTGTGGTGTTCTTCCTAGACAGCCCATAACATTTGGTGCAGATGTTGCATAGCAAGGAGATTCAATCTTTGGATTCTCGATAATAATCATAGAGTATCAGGTGTTGGAAAACGCGCTCTCATTTTACAGGATGTGTTAATCCACCAGTGGCGACACCACTGTGCAGGTTTTCGTGGCTGTGATCAGTGCGTTTGCCCGGCACGCTGTCCAATGAATGAATCTGTTCTTCAGCGGATGACTTCACTAAATTCTTAATTTGCTGAACAAAGGTCCCAGCACGTGGAGCGAAACATCGTACATCGTGCCTAACAGCAACGGCAAACAACAACACGCGGCACACGCCGAAATCGCATCATCGGGGAGCTCAATCGGCGGTGGGTTTATGGCAAGAGTTGAAATAACTCCGAGTGTTTCCTATTGGCAGGCGTCTGCCTCTCTGCTGCAAGACACCTTGCAAAGATGGTCAAGCTATGCCAAGGAATGTCAGCAGTCACATGACAGCGAACCGTTACTCTCAGGTGAGTGAGTAAACGACATCGACATGCAACGATCCCTCAAGAGTAATAAGACGTTGGCTGTACTATGCGTGACATTAGCACGGTTGGTTACGTACGGTGCGAAAGAAATTCAATATATATACAAAACATGTGTGGCGTTGCAATTATAAATATATAATAGGCAACGTTTCGGGCAAACTTTTGTCCATTCCCAGAAAACTTGGCTGTTTGCGTATTTTTCCTATTTATAGGCCACAGTGCTTTTGACAAATGTGTTGAGTTGTTGTTGCTATTTGTGCACCATTGCCAACAAAGCAGCAGCAGCAGCACTGCCAAATTATTTGTTAAAGCCAGACACAGATGCTTGGCGCCATTGCACCAACTGCCACAGCAGTGATGTGGAAGTTGAAGAGAGATAAAAACTCATCAAATCTTCATATAGCTGAGTGTGTGTTTGCGTAGTTTTATCTACCAAGCTCAAAGTGCTGTTTCGTTCGAAATTATTGAACAAGACGATACCTTCACGGGAAACTTCTCGGTTGAGGATTTAAAGAGGATCGGGAGAAACCTAATGACGAACACAACCACTGCATACGCATCGATGTCTGTTAATGAATAATTTGAAATTCAATGATTATTGCTTGAGCACGTTTCTTACGATAACTGTGATTCATATTTTCCAGGCGTTTATTGCAACAGGACATTTGACCATTATGCTTGCTGGCCAGACAGCTTGCCAGATACAAAAGTGGCGATACCGTGCCCATCCTACCTGCCTTGGATAGACAAAGGTGAACGCATGGCGCCGTGTGGGTGTTCGCGGCCGCGCAGTGTAGCTCTCCGCTGTGTTGTCGGCTTGTACCACGTGTTGTTCGGCTTGGTGTCCGACGTTTCGCTCCGTGTGCCGGGTTCCTGAAGAATTGTCCAGCACTTGTAGCAAAACGTCACGCATCCTGCCGAACAACGCACGCGGTGCAACCAAAAATTGGCATCGGAGGGCTGCAGAGATAAATGCCCTTAATCTTAAAAATAGAAATGTCCTTGAGCTACAGTGCGTGTTTTTAATTTGTTTGTATGGTTTTAAAATAAATATAACATAGGTTTCGCATTCACCAAAAAACACATGTCTCACCCAAAACGAAGTTTGATAATTGCCAACGTAATTGGGAAATAGGCTGCATAATGTTCACTCGTAAAGCATTAGATGTCTGTGCTTTTTCATTAATGAAATAGAGAAAAGTTCTCGTCTGTACATAATAATGCAATGTTTTTGTTTGTCCCATTGGGCTACAAACTTTCCAAACAAATTTTATCGCGCAAAATATGTTTCACAACAATGCATACCATACGAGTAATGCATCATTATTGCTTTTGTTCGTTGAGTCGGTCCCGTCTCGTGAACAGTGCTCTTGCAAGTAGCATCTAGCAGCTCAGCAGAATGTGTCCTAAGAAGCCCGAATGCTGAAGAGACCCCACTGAAGGTCAAAACTGATCCACAGTTTAGTTTGCGTGTTTAAAAAAAATGCCGCAAATAAGATTGTTCTAGAAAGCCAATAAGCCTATGAACATTAATACATATTTCATTTTTGTGTGGAGAGGCGAAATACGGTCTATTTGACGAAAAACATAGGTTTTTGCAGCCATTATTGTGATTCATAATAAATATTTGGGTTATGCCACGTAACTATTTGCCTGTACAAACAAAAGTGTAGGTTGGGTGGTGGAGGGTCTCAGGACAGAAATTTGGCCAGATCATTACATGGCCTAACTGACAATCAATCATTAAGCCAGGTATATTTAATGAATACATAACCCATAATTCCCCATCAAAACAAATAATTAGTTTGTTTTTGTGAAATGCTACTGTTAGTTTTGTCTGTATGTCCCCCCTCTGTTCTAACGTGGGTTTCCTCCGGATTCTCTGGAGTCCTGCCAAAAAAAACTTGGCAGGCCCTTCTGTAACAAATTCTTTAAGACTCAATGAGAACGTACTAATCGTATTAAAAAAAAAATTATTGTAATTGTGTTCTGTTTTAGTGGAAGGAGGATACGTTTACAGATATTGCACTCGTGATGGCACCTGGTTAACTCAAGACAACGTGACCGCGGCATGGAGAGACCACAGCGAATGTTTGGATGATGAGAACAATATCTCCACTGAGGTCATGCATACACACATGTACAGAATTGCATTTCCTTCACAATACCCTCCGTTTTGTCTCAAAGGCATTGCCTATTTTAAATGTCAATGATTCACGTCTGCTGTTTCCTTCTAGGGAAAAGAGACGTATCTTCTTCATACCTTACGTCTGGTTTATACCACCGGATACTCGGTCTCCCTCGCCTCCCTCGTGGTGGCTATGGGAATTTTGATCATGTTCAGGTAATAATAATAACAACATATATGTGTACGTATGAATGTGCGTGCCCTGCTATGACGCTACATACCCCGTGTTGAATAACCTGCAGCTCTGACCCGTTAAATGACCGTGTTATGTCAAGTAAATAAGTAAGTAAAGTTACACACATGCATTCAGTTGTAATGCCAACGCGGTACTGAGGTACTGAGTATCGGGATGCTGCCGTCTTACAGTGCACCACAGCTGCAATCTGGATGTCGCCAGGCTCAATTCCATCTACGTACGGTGCGAAAGAAGTTCAACATACATACGTACACGTTGATACTCTGCAGCAAGAGTCTTAACCCCCCTCCCCGCCTCTGTCCACCCAGCAATTTCCCATTGGCTTATTGGACGTATACGGTAATCAACAATGTTCAGGATTAAACACGCAATTGTGCATTCACGCTCGTGGCAAGTGCAATAATAGTTGTCCCAGATGATTCACCTGTTTTCAAACGCTGTTTTCCAGGCGGCTACACTGCACAAGAAACTACATCCACATGAACTTGTTCGCTTCATTCATCCTCAGAGCCATTTCCGTTCTGCTCAAGGACGCTGCTCTCACACACAATTACACAAAACGACTCCAGAACGCCTCCGATTGGCTGGGCTATTTTGGATACGAAGTGAGTGGTGCCGGACACAAAGTAGATACACGTGTTCATGACGTACACGATAAGGCTTTCTTTTTGTGTGTGTGTGTGGAGGGGCACATTTATCGTGTGGGGTGTTTGTGTCTCGCGTGACATTTGCACAGCTGGTAAAAAAAAAACATTAAAGTAGGGGTAAATGTCAACAATGCTGATGTTAATTCATAGCTAAATGGGGAGTATGAATTCTGGATTTGATCCACAAATACCACTTATATTTCGACACACAATCATTGGTGGATTACTAACAAAGAATTGCTATGCCTTTTGAGAAGAAACCCATGAATGTGGAGCACATGTCCATAACTAGTGAGCCGTGCCTTCATTTTCACTTGTAACTTTTCACTGGCAATTGATAGCATGCGTGTGAGCAAAGTCTTCTGTCGCCAATGGTTTGTTGCATGTTTGATGGTTTTTTTTGCCACAGGGGTACACAGGATGCAGAGCTACTCACGTTTTCATGCAATATTGCATTGGCGCCAACTACTTTTGGCTTTTGGTTGAAGGCAGCTACTTACACACCCTGCTGACCATGTGTGTGTTCACCGAAAAGAAACTGATTGCATTTTACGTTCTGCTGGGATGGGGTGAGTGAATGCCTATAACAGAGGTAAACAATAATCGCACTGGTGCCAAGCGGACTTCGACGGTTTTAAAATGCGTCCGCACACACACATCTGTCCATTTTTAAATTCCACGAGCTGGATCAGGGCCTCCCCGCGCGAAGGGCTCACGGGGGAAGTTATCTGACAACACCGCAGGTTTGATGAAGTTGGGGAACACAGACATGGTAGCTTGATGCTGGGCCCACCACGTGACCCACCAGCCTGAGCCAAGGTGGTTGCTCTTTCAAGTTCTATTCAGGCTCGTTCCTGTTCAGCTGTTTTTAAAATCTGGCACTTGCTGTAGGAATTACATCTGAGACTAGTTCACGTTACACTGCACTTTTTTGTATACATGCACTGATCTACGGTTGGACGTTGTTTTATTTTCATTTTCAGGTACACCGATTATGTTCATCATACCTTGGATGGTTTCAAAATTGATTTATGAAAACCAAGGGTAAGCTTTGTGCATGTTGTCTTTTTATACACGAACACAACATTTTCAAACGTCTGTCGGTGCGAGCATGCACATAACTACAGGAGGTACGATTCAGCATTGATGTAAGTGGCAGAATGTTGAAAAGCAAACAAGAGAATACATTATCTGAAACTACAAAAGGGCATTTTGAGGTAGTGGAGAGTATAGAGGAGACCGAGATGATGAACATAATTTTGCATATATGGATCTCTGTAAAACGATTAGAGCGAAAAATGGTAAGCGAATAATACAAAGATGTTTCAAGATGACAGAGAGCAATAAAAGCTGTAAAACTAATGTTGATGATTGGCCATTCACAAATGGTCGCCCTTAGGGAGAATGAATGCACCGTCACACATTATAGAGAGGGAGAATATTAAAATTAGTGGAAGAATGTTATGCAGATCTCTGTGGATGAATATTAAAACATTCATCGCAGTGATACGTCCACTCCTCAGATGAAGTGGAAGCTCCAACTGTCACACGTGAAACAAGGGAAAACTCCTGAACCAGATGGTGGAGGCATCACCATCATCACCATCAAAGAACCAGTTGTTGAAGCCAATTAGGTGAACCATTTACTACATACTTATGCATAAATGAAAGACATCATTGAATAAAGCCTCAATAATTTTTCTACTTAAAAAAGGATGATACAAATTGACTTGAAGAGCTCCTAAATATAGATGAGGAAAAAATGTTAACCTCAGATTTAGTGATGACAATCATTGTACATTTCAATAGAAGGGGGGGGGGGGGAGAGGGGATGAACCACAACAGACTCGAGAAGAACTTTACAAAGAAGGCTGCAGAGTGCCGCTCACGATACACGTGTGTAGCAAGTCACGGCAAATTTCCGAAACGTTTGTTGGTGGGACACGGACCGGGATAATTCGAATGAATTGACAAGGCGGACGAGTGAACTTAATAATGAAAGGCGACGCAGCAACGATGCCTGAATTCGAACAGTTTCGTTTCCTCTCCAAAAGTATTTTAATATGAACGAAACGATATCAGGTACACAACACAGAGGATATGAAAAGGTGTTGACACCAGCACAAACACATTACGGATTTACAGTGCAGTGGAAACCTGTCTTAAACCGCACGTTTCAATAAACTGGTTCAATAATATTCTTAGGTTTTTTTCGGTAAAGTCACGTAGATAAAAAAATTTAATTAATAAAAGTTAAATGAAAATAAAATAAAAATCACGACGTTTCGGAGGCAACACAAGCTTCCGTCTTCAGGTGGAACCGTCACAGCACGATAGCTGTACTTGATAGCTGTACTTGATACAGCAGTCGTGCTGTGACGGTTCCACCTAAAGACGGAAGCTTGTGTTGCCTCCGAAACGTCGTGATTTAATTAAATTTTATTTTTATTTAACTTTTATTAATTTTTATTTTATTTTTTTTATCTACGTGACTTTACCGAAAAACCTAAGAATACGAATCCTTGCAGTCACGAAAGCTTCAAATCTGTTTCAATAATCTCTACAAACCCCTGGTGTCTGCCTAAGCTCTGATAGTCCTGTAGGAGAAAGGAAAATAAACCCGTAAAAACAAAGTTTTTCACTCTAAATCCTTTATATGCGTGGCGGCTAGAGTCCTCTCGTCCTCTGGCTTGAGATGGCTGCCACCTATGGGTCAGATGATTGTCTGCCAGTATTAAGCAATTGGTAATTAAATATTTATTTATTTTTCCCTAAACAGTGTAACATTTTGGAAAAAAAATTTCACGAAAATTAATTGTCGCGCACAACGAGTCTGTGTGGAAAATGTCAGCTCGATTGGATCACGGGAAGTGTGTTAAAAAACGACCGAAAGATTTGCACGGTCGTAAGCAAGCAAGCAAGCAAGCACGCAAGCACGCAAGCAAGCAAGCGAACTTAATATAAAGGATAAAAAAAGGGAAGTGAAAATGCCAAAATGCCCTCGTGAATGCTCTTAAGATCAATGCCCGCTGGAGTAGGGAGTGAAGGGGTTCCGTGTTAGTGGTAAGCTTCCTTCCTGCTCCTTAGTTTGGCACTTAGATGCTCCAGAGGGGCAATTTTTGACAATTTATTGGCCCATTCCTCGAGTATTTGCGGGGGAGCATGGCTCTTTCCAGTTGGCTATAATGGTTGTGTTTTGCCATAATAGTGAAAATTTGTAATAATGGTGTGTTGGCCTCCCTGGAAAGGCCTGATGTTTCAACCCCAGTAAATGTTTAACTGGTGCATAGTACCTGTTGTGACGCATGGATCCAACACTTGCACACGGACAAAGAAAATGGAACAAATGCAGACAAGTGTGCGAATAAGCGTGGAGAGATATGTGCTTGGAATTATATTGAGAGACAGAAAAAAATAATACGTGGATTAAACGGCATATGCAAGCGACACACATATCCTCCTCCTCCTTCCACGCGCTTGTCGCGCTCACGTGGGGGTGTTCCCCTGTCCTTGCCAAACTTCTCCACGCTGCCCTGTCCTGTGCCATCTCTCTCTCTGCTCCTCGGGCCACCGCGGGCCGATCGCACCGCATCGCCCCCCCACCTCCTCTTCTGTCTTCCTCTGCATCTCTTTCCTTCCACTTGCATCACTCGCCACCTTCTGACGCACATAATTTGCCTGCTGTCTCTCCGCATGACCGAACCACATCCAGAGCCCTCTCTCTCTCTCACCTGCTCTGTGATTTCTACCACCGTTAGTCTTCCTCTCGCGTCTTCATTTCTCACGTTGTCCCCCCATACACACATCCCATTGACTGTAAACAAAACAAGGAAGTTGGATTGGGTAGGAGATTTGAATGGCTCGCGGTCGAGACTAAAAACGGAGTGGCGGCCAAAGGAGTGGATGTCCATCGGGATTAACACGGTTGGCCCACGTATGGTGTGAAAGAAGTTCAACATACGTACATACATACAAAGTCATCACCTTATATCCAGGATGAGAACTGCATTTTTACTTCAAGCAATTGTCATGTTATGGAAACACATATATGATGACTGAGTATGATTTAAGGTGATGACGGCGATGATTGACAGTGATGAATGTAAGCGTGGAGAGATATGTGCTTGGAATTATCAGTAGCTTTCTCTCTCTCACCTGAAGACGGTCGCTTGTGTTGCGATCGAAACGTCGTGATCTATTAAGTTTCTATCTACGTGACTTTACCGAAAGAACCAAAGAGAATGTAAATGATGTCTTGTTTTATTTGTGCCAATTAATATCCGTGAAATGAATAACGGTCATCATGCATCAGACATGCGTGCATGGTAATTGTGTTTATACGGAACAATTGCCGTATAAAAGGCTGGTTGTGGCTTTTGAATCGGCATTCGCACATTACAACGCTTTTCTCATTCTCATCTCAAAGGTGTTGGGGAATTAACACGTGGATGGGCATTTGGTGGATTATACGAGGACCGATCCTGTTCTCCATTGTGGTAACTACTACGTGTTGTTTGCATTCATTCACCAAATTATACAACGTGCACCATTGGAACCGCCTTTGCCAGTAGCAAAATATGATAATTGTTTTTTTACCCTTTCATCAACGTGCGTTCTACATCGAATTGTGACTAATTGGGAATGGGACGCAAGCGTAGGATTGATCACCCTGTCGCTGGCCGCCTTTGGGGAGGGTGTATAGTATGAAAGGCCGAAACACCCTAGGAACCAAAGGGTCACTACTGACGATGCGCTCCCCAAATTTCACCAGGCTCACTGTTCATGAACTCTTGGAAGTGCTTGCACAAAGGATAGTAACATCTCATCCTGTGTTCTTTGGAATCTAACGTGCGCAGTCGGTCGCATGTTCCCGACTGTCACATTCCCTCTCTCACCAACCACTGCCATTTTCTGGACACATTCACGGATCCGACTTTTTCATACTCAGTGATGTTCTCTTAATCTCGCGTGCATTCGCTCACTGCTAAAGTCCTCTCGAGCGAAGCATGTTCCCATTGTTCACGCAGTTTGCGCTTTATCTGTTGACACGTGTCAACGTTCACATACCCAACTATTTTCACATATCCGCCTGGACCTCAGTCCCCAGCGAGTCCGATATGCGACATTGGACCGCAGTTACTTTTGTTGTTGTTGTGGTAATATTTGAAATGGCAAACGTTTAAACGGGGGGTGGGGGGGGGAGAGATGTGCCACTGTGTATACAATTGTAACAAAAAAAACATCAAACATACATTAGTGTCTTTGCAGGTGAATTTTATCCTCTTTGTAAAGATCATCAAAATCTTACTCTCCAAGTTGAAGGCACAGCAGTCAAAGTTTTCAAATTACAAGAGCAGGTAAATGGTGCGACTGCTGTGTGTGTGGATATACTACTTCTGTAGATGTGTGAATCTACTTCTGTAGATATGTAAATAGTACACCTGCTGTAGATGTGTGAATCTACGACTGCTGTGGGATGTACTACTTCTGTAGATGTGTGAATCTATTTCTGTAGATATATAAATGGTACACCTGCTGTAGATGTGTGAATCTACGACTGCTGTGTGTGTGTGGATGTACTACTTCTGTAAATGTGTGAATCTACTTCTGTAGATATGTAAATGGTACACCTGCTGTAGATGTGTGAATCTACGACTGCTGTGGATGTACTACTTCTGTAGATGTGTGAATCTATTTCTGTAGATATATAAATGGTACACCTGCTGTAGATGTGTGAATCTACGACTGCTGTGTGTGTGTGGATGTACTACTTCTGTAGATGTGTGAATCTACTTCTGTAGATATGTAAATGGTACACCTGCTGTAGATGTGTGAATCTACGACTGCTGTGTGTGTGTGGATGTACTACTTCTGTAGATGTGTGAATCTACTTCTGTAGATATGTAAATGGTACACCTGCTGTAGATGTGTGAATCTACGATTTCTGTGTATGTGTGAATATACGATGTGTGCTCTATAGCATAGCACAAATGTACACATTTTGTTTACCCAACTACTTGATATTAATTTCAATGTTATGATTAGCTAAATGTGTAATTGGAGCTTTTTTAAATGTTCTTCTGCTCACGGTTTCACTTGATTACAATGCAGCATGGTGCCTCATTTCCAGGATTCATTACATCCACATAAAATAGTATTACTTTGTGCATTGACTGGGTGCCGTGGATAATGGCAATCGTGAATACGAGGAGTTTCACCCCGATTACAAGGCAGGCATCGTCGCGGCTTACAACATGTTAGGAGATGCCCGTCTAGGCTATCCAGCCTTCTTGTGGGGTCATGATCCAAAACAGACCCTCTCTGCCGGGAACAAATTGGGTTTGAAGAAGAACATGATGTCTTGCTGCAACCGTCGGCGCACTGGACTTGCGATCCAGGGGGGCCACGCCGGTTCAAGCTCCCGGCGTGGCAGCTGCTGAAATAATGTGGGGGGGGAGGGCAAGTTTCTCAAATCCTCTGCTGCCCCCTCGCCCCCAACTTCTGTCCACCCAGGGGTATACAAGGGTTCACCGCAGCTCGTCGATAGTCAGGTCACGTACGGGGGGGGGGGGGGTCAAGTGTGAGCACTGCCACCTCTTCCAGGATGTCTCGGCAGCGTGGAAGAGTAGGCCAAAACACCTCTAGTGGGGCGGTTGGGGGGCTTTGTAGAGCTCCTTTTAGTGGAGACCCTTCCAGCAGCAGTGGCAGAGAGAAAGCAACTTCCAGTGCTGCGCCTTTATTTTTTAAACCGTCGCGTGTTGCAGACTTGCCCGGTCGACGCTCACCCTGATTCCGCTTCTGGGCATCCACGAGGTTGTGTTCATCTTCCTCGCGGATGAGCATGCCACGGGAAGAACGCGCTACGTCCGCCTGTTCATTCAGCTCTCCTTCAGCTCCATTCAGGTGGGTGTTGTCAAGGTGCTGACGCTGATCTAGACATAGACACCAATTATTTCTGGAGAAAAAAAAAACATTCGCGAAAAACCAGCGCAAGCGTCATGTGCCTCTCAGGGTCGGAGTGGTGGCACAGCGGTGAGCGCGCTGCGCCATTCCACCCTCCCGATCACGGCTACCGTCAGTGGCCAGTGAAACCAGAATCGGTTCTGCCCTTCCACTCGTCGTGACCTACCCGCGTTGACCAGCGCGGTGAAGTGCGCAACAACAAAAAAACCGTGACGATGATGGCGTGCAAGAGGCCTTCATCCATTGGTGGATTTATAATGGCTGGAATGTATTTTATGTTATTTTGTAATCCTATCATCGGGTTATAATTTCACCCAAAACATTGATTTTGTTGTGCGGAAGTGGCTTGGCATGCTGGACCTGAAACTTCTCTGTTTAATTACAGGTGGGGCAGAAGATTATAGCTTGATGACGTGTACAAGACATATATTTAATAGATAGTAGTAAGAATAAATGTTAGAGTGTGTAATGTTTACTCTGCAAGGATACATGCGACTGACTTTCACCTTGGTGAAATACTCATTTCATGCTAAAATAAGGACACCTTTTGGGGACTGTGCCATTTCTATCCCTAAAATCAAATGCAGGAAAAATAAATTGTCTCCAACGTAAAAAGCTTGCCAACTACTTCACATTATGAGCAAGAGGTTAAAAAAACACAGTTAATAATATGTGAACGTGTTTGTCTTTTTTAGGGCTTTTTTGTAGCGCTCCTGTATTGCTTCTCTAATGGTGAGGTAAGTGATAAAATACAGTGTTGTTAAATGTACAAAAAGCAATATAAAATACTTGCAATAGTCGAGAGTTCTGTGTACACCTATTTTTAAACAAACGAGGTTACAAAAGCCACTTGTGGTTCAGTGTTATATTGACTCACCAGCGGGAAGTACCCGGCGTTGCCCGGGTGAAAAAGATACACACACATCGACCCACACACACACACAAACACATCGACTTACACATTGCCTCATACAAAAAACCCAACACTCTAAAATACAGGGTTGTTAACTACCGACCTTGACAAGTCAAACATTATTTCCCAAAAACGTCGTTACACTAATTTACAAGTCATCAGCAGCAGCAGCACTCAGTGTTAATCCGCTGCTAGATGAAGGCTTTCCCAAGCCGCTACCGCCTCTCACGATCCTGGGATGTAATAATACACCCAACCCAGCGCCTACACTCGAGATGACTCCATTGCTTCGTATCCTCGGTAAACTCCCTCTTTAATGTTGACAATCGGCCATCATTCCATGAAGAGGCATATTTTTTTCCTGCCCAAGTGCTTTTCCCGAGTTTAAATGGTGTCATTACCATGTGTATGTTCTCCAACTTTAAAAAGTGATAGGAAACTAACGTAATATAATGCTTGCTCTCAGAGTAATGATGCCAGTTATTTACCCAAAGGGCTTGGTGTGCCTCGAGACCTTTTTCAGTGCGGTCCTCCAATTGGAATGGTTTGGCCAATTCCTTCAATGAGAGTTTGGCTTCATGTGATGGGGAAACTGGCAAACCCAGAGAAACATCCATCAAACATACAATCTGACCCAAGAAACCTCTATTATGGATGATATTGGTCGCGAAAGCCTCCTACGTGTTAGACTCGACAGGGGGGTGACACCATTGGCATCTCGTTTCCACCTCGTAGCCGATGCTTAACAACCAGGCCCGGATTAAGGTTTCTTGTAGGCCCAAGGCACTTGAGTTTCGTTGAGCCTTCAGCGATTACACTCGACAGTTGATACTGCTGCTGCCCCACGTCGCTACTGTAGTGACTGACTTGGAGACGTAACTTCTTGGAGGAAATTCTTCAATTAAACACCGAGCACACTGTTACACACTCTCTGCTGTTACACAACGCTCCGTCTCTCGCTTAAACGCAACTCTACACTTATTGCTAGCCGACAACACAACGCTAGCCGTCCGAAACTGACGGCGCTGAACTAAGACAGCCAACTACTGCTAGCAGCCCAATTATCCAGTGGACGATGACAGCGACGAAGGCGACAGCAGCAACGAGGGGATCCCACTCCAAACGACAGCCCCGATCCCCTGCTCGGAGTCCCCTTTTATCCTGTTAGCGTGGCCTCACTCCGGCTCGGCCACGCCCCCCTTCTGGAACCTACGAGCGGGATCTCGACTTGTCCCCTCCGTAACCTTTACCCTAGATCCCTCTCGGGTCTGTCACGTGGCCTGCTGTTAGTCAGGGCTGCTTCACTCTGCAGATCCCCTTCCCTGCCAGCAGCCAGCGCTATGCTACGTAGTGACCAATTCTATGTCACGTCACTACGACTACCACCACTGTCACTCGCTAAAGCTGATAACAAACACAAAACTGTCTACGATCAAACATCGGGCAACAACGCCCGTCTTGTCTTCCCTTGCACTGCTCTCTATTGAGAATAAAAGATGGTGCGAAAAAGACCATTTGAAGATATTCTTGCAAATTTTTGAATGAAAGAAAATCTGGAAAAGTTAATCTCCGGCGTGAATTTCTCTCATCTGATAAAAAAAAACGATTAACGTTGACATGACTCTTCGTATATACACTGCCGATCCTTGCTATATTAATACATTTATTCAAGAAGATATCTTGGTTAAATTTTTATCATACATACATGTGTAGTGACGCAGCTCGGAGGCAGTAATACTTGGAGGCACTGATTTTATTGAACAAGCACCATCTGGATAACACACACACCCTACGTGGGTGCACACTATTATTATTAAGACCGTCTACTGTGGGCGGCACTACTTAGAACAGTTGGTTGGCTGTCTGACTAGCAGCGCCCCGGGATGGTGAAGACGGAGACGGCGACGAGGAGATGGTGACGACGAGGACGAGAAGGTGACGACGACGATCTTGAGCAGCACGACAGCCCCGAGCTCCCACTCAGGGCCCCCTCTTACACTCCCGGCGTGGCCTCGCTCCACCCCGGCCACTGGAACCTGCTAGCGGGTTCCCAGGGCTTCGCGATGGGCCCCTTCTGTGACCTTTCCCCTAGAAGTCCCCATCTCGTGTCTGCTAACGCGAGTACTGCCGTACACCGCAGTTACCCTTTTCCGCCAGCAGTCAGCGCTTTACCACTACACATACATACATACGAGCAAAAACACGGGTCAATTTTTTTTCGGAAGTCCTTTAATTTTCGTAGGCGCTATGCACAGCGCCTCCTGTGCCTATTGGATAATACGGCCCTGCTTACAACACTGGTGAGTCTTGGTCATCTTCAGCCCAGGCTCTAAACCTGCTTACCTTTTGAGATATGATGAGATTGAGCACGTGTGGAGTAATTTGGTCTTCGGCACTTTGTCGTAATTATGTTTCCGTGAATGAACGTCAATAATTTTGTCGTAAAATTTCCCCAACAATATCCCGACTATGTTATCAGCAGTCATGTCAAGAGATGACGTATATATTTTATATTGCTGCAGAGCAGTGAAAACTTTTGTATTACAGTGGCCCACAGAAGCAAATATCACAAAGCTACCTCTGAATATCCTTCAAATGACTTCTGGTCCATACAACAGAGGGCAGCGCCTTCCCATTCACTCTGCCTGTGATCGGTTCATTACAAAGGCAGTCGAACTGTTATTTTTATTGGCAGATCTGGAATTCAGCCAAATTAAGTGCAGAACCAAATTTGATTTGATAATTTTGAGTATTCCTTGTATGCAATTCGCATACAGATGTAACTTTTTATATTTTAAATAACATCAAATTAATTTAATTTCTGCAATGTCATTCACCGTGATTATCACCTTCATTGTACAACAAATCTTTAATTCTGCATAATTTCAACACAGCACGCAACTGTAGGAGGCAGTGTGTGCAGAATCTTGGTCTTACTGCAAAGAGAATCACGAACGATCAGACAATGTCAATGCTTTATTGTACCGCACAGCCAAAGCACTTTGCCGTACGCTTACAATTGCACAAACATACTATTAAGTTAAAAAATAATATACTATTTCACAGCAATTACACTAGATAAAAGTTCTACAAATGCACAATGCCATTGTTTTTAGATATATCATAAAACTACACTTTTAACTGTAATAGAGACGGTATTTGTTGTTGTTAAACATTTAAGTCTGTGTAGGCCGTAATTAAGGGACAAACGTGAGTTTTATCAGCCTCAACCGTTGCTGTGATGTAACAAAATATTCTGCAGAAATTGGACTCTGCAGTTTTTTCCACGGAAATGTCAGCGTCCCCCCCCCAACCACCTCTGTAATGTTTGCATTAACCTGAGGTGATTTTCTCCTTGAGATCAGATAATCTGATAAACATAGCCAAAAATACCAGCTTAATTGTGTTAACCTACATTTTAATTGTGTTAATGACAGCTTGATGTTGCCATGTATCAGTAATATTTCAAAATGTATGGATTGTAAGCACTTACACAATATGGATTATTTTTGCTGAGTATTCGATGCATTTGGTTTGCCCGTGGATGTGTTAATAATATGATTGACAAAATGATAAAGAGATTATGCAGATAGAGCCATCCAATTCAGGACTAATACATTCCCCGTGAGCTACTTATGGTATCTTTCGCTAAACTCGGATAAGTCGCCTCTCCTACTGATGCCTTAACTCACCGATATGATTAAATCCACATTTAGGCTTATCGCATTTGATGTCATGCGTATGTAGGCCATCACCATTTAGGTGACATCCAAATTAAGTGTGCTCTGGTGAAACACTAGGATCCATGGGGAATATATAAAAGCAAACAGTTAATGACACCCAAAAGCCAAAACAACCTCTATCTTGGCAGGTCCAAAGCGAGTTCAAGAAAAAGTTGCATCTCTGGCACGTGAAGTCAAGGAAGGTAAATGAGCTGAAGTGCTCCCAAAGTTCCTTCACCTCCATGAAGAACTTCTCAATGGAAGGTGGCCAATTGTTGTTTGATCGGAGTGGGCTGTACGTTGGTAAGAAGCGCCCGTCCAGGGCAGAGCTCTTGCACAGCAAGGAAGCAAAGCGTCGTGAAGGCATGGGCAGCACCACCACCAACAGTAACCTGAGTGACAGTCAAGCAGTCATCGAAGACACAGTGTGAGATGTAGATCATACCACTTCAGCCCATATGACAAGAGTTCCGTTAAGCTACATCGTGCTGTATGATATGGGGGGGGGGGGGGTTCCAATTTGTTGGAATATACAAAAACATATCCCGGAAATGTGGAATTGGATGTTGAAGAGTGTGTCAATATTTATATGAAAATTTAAGGGTTTTTTTTTGTTTTGCTCAGATGACCAATTATAAAATTTCGTGTGATTTATTGCTTATTTAAAGTCTTAATTCTACCTTTGCACTTAAGCGTAAATGTTTGAATTCAAATGTAAATTGCTTTTAATTACTTAATCACATTAATGATGTTGTTCAATTACAGTTAAAACAAGCTGTGTGTATCTAAATACGTATGATCATCACACTCGCTACTGAGCTGGGTTTATTTGCATTGACGTTGGGTTCCCTGTCATCAAATACCAAAGTGTACCATTTACCATGAAATATAAGCGACAGTGCTCGCCGACGCGACTCATGATTGGGCCAATGGTGCGTCACCATCGGAGTCAAACCGCATGAGACAGACGTCCGAATTCCCATTGCGTCCGTTGCTCGTGTTCGTCGCGTCCGTGAGGTGTGTGGAGGTGAAACAAAGACCGTGGTAACGTTACCCTCCGCCTCGCCGCTCCTCCACCGCGAACTCTACTTGTGGCTGTGCAGCTTTTCATATTGGATGAGCCGCAGTATCTCGATGTTGTTTTTAACCCCTGCCACAAATTCTCCCTCGGTGATTTTATCTGCAAACGAGATTTGTGTGTGTGTGTGTGTAAAAGGCGTTTCGAGACGATCTCCTTGAGGAGCCCCCACCACCCACGTGATGTTAACTGTGGTGCAGAGTCAACTCAGGACCAACACACACAACGCACTCCTGCTGAAATATGCACGAGCAGTAACAACAACCAGCGCCACTGCATTATTATTTTAAAGCTTTATTACAAGTTGAATTGCCAGGGTTGGGGATTTCACATTTTCTTTTTTGCGAGAATTTGGCTTTTTTATGGCTCTGGTGGAAAAAAAAATGTTTTGCCATATGTTAGCCCTTAAGGGTTTTCTTGAAAATATGTGTGTGAAACCTTCTCTCAAACAGCCTGAGCATGGCAAGGATATTGGCATACTTTGCCTGACAGAATGACAACACATTTGTTCCACATATCTGCACACAGCTTGTGACAGCTCCAGTCTCAAAAAGGTGTGATATTGTGGTATCTGTGTTTTTTGTAGTTGTATTACATCGGCAGCAGAAATGACGAAGGCAATTCGACACGGGTTTCATCCTTGTTTGAATTTCACCAGTGCAGTACATCCACCATTATTTCATACTTCCACCATTTGTGCGTGGGGTACGTTTTATCCAAATCCTGCTTCCACACAGTGGGGACAAAACCTAGCACTGTTGAGTTGCCTTATGATTCTAAATATATATAAAATAATAATAATAGGCAAAGCTTCAGCCCTTTTGAGCTGGTGGCTATTTTAAGGCTGTGTGCAGATTGCATGCCATGAATGGTCATGTCAACATCATAGCATGCAAAACGTGTGTGTGCCCTGTCTTGTTGTCTTGACACGCGTTTGTGTTATAATGATTGTATCCGGTCTTCTCGTTCAATGCTAGCCTCTCTGGCTGGCGAGCATACCTCAAAATGTATAGTTTCCATAAAAAAAAACCATAATGCCACTTTACTTTTAAAAAATCTACTTTATGGATACATATTCTTAGGTTTTTTCGGTAAAGTCACTTAGGTAAACATTAAAATTAATAAATTTTAAGAATATGAATCCTTGCAGTCACGAAAGCTTCAAATCTAGAATTTATGGATACAATTTCACGATGATCAGCCTCTTGATACTCACTTGCTGCTCATGACAATGCAGGGCCCAAAACGCCTGAAATGTGACTTGTTAGTAACTGGGAGCAGGCTTTGCACACTTTCTAGTACCTTTATTGTCACAGTCTTCCTACAGTTTCTGGAAATGAGAATGGCATTGGAAGAGCTGGTGTGCTTGCATTCACCCCAGAGTCTCAAAAACCAAATTGCAGGAATAAATCAAATACTGCCCTCCAAATTCGAGGGCCTCAATCTCAATTTTAGTTTGTAAAATCGAATACAATATTGTACTATTTAGATTCAGCCCAATTACAATCCCCAGCTACCAAACTTTTGTAGGTGTAGGTTTTAAGAGAAAATCGAGATAAACCAAACTTATGTTCTCTAACAAACAAAATATTGGTTTTAACGATAAGCACAGATGTGACTATTTCGTCGAGTTTCAGCGTTCCATCCCTTCTAGAACACAATTTACATTCAGTCAGCACTCACTTATGTCCAGCTATATGTATTAAATGACAAGGTGTATGGATTTAGAAATATCAGAATCTACAGTGATGTTAATCTATAGAATCTACAGCGATGTGAATCTGATGTGCATATATAAAATGTATAGTAATGCGACTACGTAATCTAGAAAAGTGTGACTGTATAACATCTATAGCGGTCATCTACGGCGGTGTGATTGTATGGAATCTAATTGGGGAAAAAATGTCCGTTACCTGAAGTAATTTTCGGGTGAAACATCACTCTTACGGGAATAGTAATGGCGATTTAAAGAACATTTAATATTTTAGTTGAGCGCTGAGCATCGTTAAGTGTTGCTCACCGTTTTCCTTTTTGCCAAAAAACTTCCACAGCTTCTCTGTTCGTTTTTCAGGAGAGTTTTCGTCTTCCGGCAAGGTCTTTTGCTCTTGCAGTGGAATCATCTTAAATATCGCCTGAAAACACACACACACACATTTTAAAGTAGAAATACTTTACTCTACCACAGTAGGTGGCTGGACCAAAGCAGCCACAGTAAGATTGATGAAAAATATGTGCGAATTTTGGTGCACATTGTATCATTGTGTATTTTAGTATTCATGTATGTTGAACTGCTTCTTGGTTCTTTCGGTAAAGTCACGTAGAAGGGAAATAATAAAATAATAAAACATTCTAAAATAAAATAATAAATAAATTTCTTTCTTATTTTATTACTTCCCTTCTCCGTGACTTTACCGAAAGAACCAAGAAGATGATTCCCTGCAGTCACGAAAGCTTTAAATCGAAAATATGTTGAACTTTTTTGTGTTTGTGAATGTTGAACTGCTTTTGCACCGTACGTATCCAACCGTGCTATTATTGTGAGCAGTATAAAAAAATACTCCACAAATACTCCACAAATCTGTCTGTCTGCCTGATGATGCTAGTTGTAATTACTGGCGAAACGTCGTACTCGGATTGTAAATGTTGTGGATTTTCCCTCCACACACCGGTGTGCTGTACTAGTAACGAATTGGCACGTTCTGTTTACGCGAAAACCTTCCTAATTGGCTGTGTCGGGTGGTGGCGGGTTTAACGACACATTTATATTTTGCGATCTAACCCAAAAATAACCCTGTATTATGGATTAGAAAAAAGTATTTGCTGTGTTCTAGTTTTGTCTTAAAATCACTGGTATAATTTTTTTAAATACACATATATATGACGGCTACACTCTGTTACGTATCTGTATGTTCCATATCATAATAAATAATTGAAATGTGCTGCGATTTGTCAATCTACTGCTGGATAAACAACTCCAGGGGGTTGTTTGACTATGCCTACATGTGCCTCTATATGTTACACATACGTTAAACATCCCCACGATTGCATCACCCAACATGTACCAAATCGTGTCAAATATTGGAAGCTAAGGAGGTTGGAGGCCCAGTGGCCAAATTAATCGTTACAATATTCACTGGGAACAGAATTTAGGATTTTTTTGTTCAACTATCCTTTGCGATATTATATTCTTGGTTCTTTCGCTAAAGTCACGTCGAAGGGAAATAATAAATAATACAAATAAAACAATTAAATTCTCACGACGTTTCGATTGCAACACAAGCAATCATCATCAGGTGTGAAAACCACAGCAATAAAATTTGAAAAAAGTGGCGGGTTTTTTTTTCTTGCTGTGGTTTTCACACCTGATGATGATTGCTTGTGTTGCAATCGAAAACGTCGTGAGAATTTTATTGTTTTATTTGTATTATTTTATTATTTCCCTTCTACGTGACTTTACCGAAAGAACCAAGAATATGAATCCCTGCAGTCACGAAAGCTTTAAATCGAAATTCTTTGCGATGTTGTGGCTTTTATATTTACAGGAAACTCTTGGCGCATTACGCTTCTCAGTCGCACTTTCAGATGGGCGAATGCTGAAGTGTCGGCGGCTCTGAAAAGTCGTTAAAAATCAGGATGGGCAAGGGCCATTAGGTTGTTGTGCTCCCTGCCTCAGGGACTCAGAACTCCATCCCGAGTCACGTCAGGAATACAGGCACCCTCAATTGTAAAACAACCAAAACATATTTGGTTGCATAAGCTTATCCTTGAATTTTATTGAGCATAAAAAAATCTTCGTTTTCCTTGGGTCGGTAAAGTCACGTAGAATGGAAATAATAAATAATAAAAATAAAACACAATAAAATAATTCTCACGACGTTTCGGCCACAACGCAAGCAGCCGTCCTCAGGTGGAGAAGAGGTCTGTCTTCTCGACAGGTCTGTCTTCTCGACAGACCTGTTCTCCACCTGAGGATGGCTGCTTGCGTTGTGGCCGAAACGTCGTGAGAATTATTTTATTATGTTTTATTTTTATTATTTTATTATTTCCATTCTACGTGACTTTACCAAAAGAACCAAGAAGATGAATCCCTGCAGTCACGAAAGCTTTAAATCGAAATTTTAAAAAATCTTCGTTATTTTAAAAACATTTTATAAGTGCCCTAGGCGAAATAAGGAACTTACCGTGACTATCTCCAGCACCTCGGCTTTGTTGATGGTTCCGTTTCCATCGATGTCGTACAGAGAGAATGCCCACTCGAGCTTGAGGTCGATCTCGCCCGAGGCGGTGAGATGCAGGGCCACCACGTACTCGCGAAAGTCGAGCGTCCCGTCCCCGTTGGCGTCGAAGGAGCGAAAGACGTGCTGGGCGTACTTGGTGGCGTCTGCGTTTGGGAAGAACTTGGAGTAGATCTGCTCGAAGCGCTCCCTGGAGATCCGGCTGTCCGGAGACTCTTTGAGGAAGGTGCTGTACCAGTCGGCGAGCTCCTGCTCCGAGTAGGCAGTGGTTGAGCTTCAGGTCATCGAGCAGCTCCTTCGAAATTGCCGAGCTCCTGTTATTTCCCATTTTAAGAGGGGGCTTTTTATTGTTGTTGTTGTTGTTCAAATCTATATAATTTTTCACCCCTTGAAATGTTGCAGTGTTATGATTGTCGGGTGACTGCTACCCCCCTTGAGTGTGTGCGGCCACTCGAGGTCAGCTGCTGCCAGACACACGCTCTGTCTCCAGTGCTGCGCCTGGATTTGGTGGATTTTATACCGCAGGTCGATCCGATTAGGATTGCCGGAGATGAATCAGCGGTTTGTCGCTCTATTCCGTTCAGGTAATTAACCGTGTGGACTATAATAGCATTGCGATTTTAATTTGGGTAAGTGACCACGTGGCTGGGCCACCACGGGCAAGCGGCAAAGAGGGCCCAGTTTTACAGCCAACGAGACCGTGCTGCGTAAGCATCATCAGCAACACATTGTGTACGATACGTAATAATGGAAGCACGCACAGGGCGGATGTTAATCCACCGCTAGAGAGGATGCCGGTTAAGGGTCACCCGAGCAGAGGTCACTGGTCAGTGCAGCTTGGTGACTGGGGGGGGGTGCAGGATACCGTTGTGGAGTTAGTTTTTTTATTCGCGCTGCCCATCTACTGCCCACAATGGCCACTTCGCCTCTTCGATACCGCGGTGATTGCCCGTCGAGGCGCTGTCCAGGCTCAACCCTGATGAGCTTCCGAGGCGCGGCGGCATCGGGCGCACCCTGGGTGATTTGATCGAACGCAAAGTGCGACAGAAGCAATTGCCGTCGCGACTGTTAAGTGCGCATGGCCCGTCTGATGTTTCGTGCATACACGTACGGCCACTTTGTTAATCCACCGCTGGTTGAGGGGGCATCTCCCCGTGCCGTGCAGGTTGCGGTGGTTATTGAAGCAGAGTTCTCTGTGCTGGTTGGCGTGGCTGAAGGAGGAGTGGAGGAGAGATGCGGGAGGGTAGGAACGCAGCACTCTGCTGTAGTGACCTCCGCTGTCCACAAAGCCCTGTACGGTGTACAACAGATAATCTAATGAATGCCAACCTTTTGTCAATCCACTGCTGGATGAAGGCATCTCCATGCAATGTCCGCCGTGGAGGTTATGTAACCATACTTCGTCATGCTGGTAAGTGCGGGTTCGTGGTTGCGATAGCACTCACCGCTGATGTTAACCATGATCCACAATTGAACGTGGTTCAGAGTGCAATGTGCTGACCACTGCACCATCACTCACTTATGTAAAAAAATATGGTACAATGCATTAACACTTTCTATCGGTTTATAAAATTGCTGGGAACATTTTGTTTTATAATTTGTCAATTTTCCAAAAATGCTTTGACGCATTGACTCATTGATGCATTGACTCATTAACGCATTGCTTTTCAGTGACAATGTTTAACTTTTAAAAATACATTTTCAATTCCACCGCAGGCATCTTAAAACTCTACGATTCACCAAACCCCCCCCCCCCCACACCTTCACAGCCCCCACTCTTCCCCATCGCAATCGCGGATGGCGCCCCTAGTATAATCTCAACAAACCCACAGGCAACCCGCCTGCAGTCAAACCCACGGATATCGCCAGCGTTGGTCAAGGTGACGGCTCTTTTGCTATCGGGAATGCACGGAGAAGAGTCAGTCCGGGAGAGTGTGAGCCGATGATTAATGAGCAAGTAGGTCAAGAAGTTCGAGGCAGGGTATCGAGGCAGTGGTTTTAGTTCCAAGCTTTGCATTGCGTCTCTACTTTGTCCACGATGTGCGGTGGCGAATGCTCGCTCACTCTGCGACGGTTAAAGAGAGTCAGCTGCCCGGTATGTTTCCAGGCCGTGTTGGTCGGCGTGAACGCAATCGGAGAGAGCCGCATGCGGAATAGCGACAAACCCTACGTGTGAGAGTCAATAGAGAATTGCTTTGTGGTGGCATATTGGGTAGTTCAGGCCAAAAACACTGCCCAACATTTAAACACGAGCAAGGCACGTACGTCTCGCGCGGTTGGGTCACCGTCGCGCAAACTGAAATGGCACGGCGAGGTCTGAGCCTGGTTGTGATGAACCCAGGCAAACAAGCGCCATGGCAACACAGCTCGAAGAACAAGTGTGTGATCTGGTCTTTTTTAAACTGCAGTCCCCTCCTAATGGTGACTTTCTGCGTGCCAGTCATCTGTTAAGGCAATTGCAGGGCTGTACTTTTACCTATGCATGTGCCACGTGTGCTACAGTCAGATTCTTCTCCAGCTTTAGCCACATCCGTATACGTTTTGTTACCATGAACAAATGACGTGGCTTACATGCGCAAATGTAGACTGCATGCACGTACATGTAGACATCAAGCAGCACAGACGCAATACTCTGATCAGAGTTGTGAATAGCGGGATGCTATTTTGATTAAAGCAAGATTAAAAGCAAATTAAATTATGCTGGTCAACCAAAACATCATTTGAACGACACCTTATTGCATATAAAACGCATTAAAGCAATCCCCATGTTTAAACATTCTGATTTATAACACGACTGTATAGTTAGTCAAGTGGATTAATGAACTAAACATTTTATATGGTGTTTTTTTGTGCTTAATTCATCGGGCTCTTTCAAAAACGGTGGCTGACATAAACATAAACGATTTGGAAAAAAATTGCCAATGCAACATAGCGGGAGAGAAAACATTTCCAAAATAAGTTGGGTACTGGTGCAAGTAAGCTCAGCGTTTTGATTTAATAGGCACATACACAACACATTAGCCCACTGTTTCTCTACATCGCGAGATGTGGTGGCATTTAGACGTGGTAGAAAAGCACTTATTTGTATAACCCCGGCTCCACTTTCAACCACCCACGACTCCACACACGATAATGTGTGTGGAGTCGTGGGTGGTGCAGTGAATAGCGCACCCTGCTGTACAGCCAGCAACATAAGTTCGCATTGCAACCGTGGCTCATGTCAGTGACGAGTAAAAGCTGAGCCAGTCTTACCCCCCTTCTCCCCTTCACTAAACCGCACTGGTCATAGTGGTGAAGTATGGTCAAACCCAATGGTTCTACGTGGTGTGAGGAATCATTCACTTAACAGTGGAATCACAAAGGACTACTATGATTATATCATTTCTGAACCATTTCCACGTTTGTTTCATTCAACTTGTCGATGCAAAATAATGGTGTGGCACTCAGAATCACATGCAAACCTTTCTGTAAAGTGTAATTTTAAAAGAAAGTGTCCGAGCACTGATTTGCCACGCTATTACTAAGCAGTGGGGTTTTGTTTTTGCATCATCTGTGCAGGGGTCTGGCTAATTGACGTGCAGCGTTGTGGGATGCTATATGAAAATTACATTATTAGTAGTAGTAGTATTGCCATTCCCTCACCATCGTGCTGACTATAAACGGGCCAAAGATGTTAACGTAAAAATAATAATAACACCGCGGAAGCAGTGCTACGTTGCGTGCGTGTGTGGAATGCACAGAAAGCACGGACGCTTCAATTATGGTCAATATTTAAAGGGTTTTTTTATGTGCGAAATGTGGCTAAGAGGAAGAATTATGGCGCACCCCTATCTCGCCGAGGATAATAGGAATTGCTGCAGAAGGAACAGTACGCCCCGAGGCCAATGCATTATCACGACCAAGTTGCCACGGTGTTATATTTACTGCAGCAGGGTCCCATGTTTGGGTTTTCGAGGCACACCAAGCGGCATTTCCAGAGGCGCTTCTGGAAATGCCATGGTGAGTGGGATGCGTTTTTTTTTTAAATCGAGTCTCCTCCGTATATTTTCTTTACCGAGGCGACGTGCCGTTGCTTGCGCGTGCTTGGCAGCATGCAGGCAGCTATAGTGCGACACCAAGCCGTGTCAATGGAGCTCATTTAGCAAAGAACTGGAGCAGTGTATAGGCAATTATGTTTTAACATATACACTGGATTCATGCTCTGACGGTACACGCATCAAATTGTGTGCACGTTCAGATGGATGATTTACTATTCATAAACGTACTCTTTGGTCCTTTCGGTAAAGTCACGTAGGTGAAAAAAATAACTAATTAAATCACGACGTTTCGGAGGCAACACACGCTTCCGTCATCAGGTGGGACAACCACAGCAAAAAAAAATCTATAATTATTCACCCCTGCAGCGACTAGAGGCGCGCCACAATGTAAACCAACACGACGCTTCTCACATCGAATTGTGACCCCCCCTCCCCCCTTGAATCACTGCGATTCGGCAACTCGTCATACAGAAAGCAATCGTTCCGTTGTCATTCAATCCACTGCTGGATTGCTGGTCAATGCAGACCGGTGAACGTGGAGCCCAAGATCCGTTCAGAACATCACTTCTTCACTGCATCAGCCGCGCTCGCTGTGCAGTTTCTTATATGTTCAGCGTTGCACATGCAACGTGATGCAGATAGCTGCATATATCGCGGGCTGTGCATTCGCTGCTGTGTCGACCAAGAGAAGCATTACAGCTTACACCAGACTCAAGCTAAGCCACCTCCAACTTACTATGCCGTGTCACATCTCACTGCCTGACCATCCTATAGCTCCACTCCGGATCTCCCCCTGGTATAGACACTTATCCTTTTCCTTATTCCACATTGTTATTCCACAACTCCGTACCAACCCTCCCCGCTCCTGCTTATTGAATGAACACGTGCAGTGTGTCGAACGTATTTGTGTCTGGCACATTGCTTTGTTTTACGTACTTTAATGTTTTTCCACAATTTTATTTAGATTTTAAACTTTCGTGACTGCAGGAATTCATATTCTTTGGTTCTTTCGGTAAAGTCACAAAGATAGAAAAATAAAAATAAAAAATAATAGTGAATAAAAATAAAAACAAAAACCACGATGTTTCGATCGCAACATAAGCAGGTCGTCATCAGATAAGGGGGTTTGCCTCTAAAGGCAAACTGTTTATAAAATCAAGATTACTACTCTTAGGTTTTGTCGGTAAACGTCACGTAGGTAAAATAATAGAAATAATAGAATAAAATAATAAATCACGACGTTTCGGAGGCAACACAAGCTTCCTTCATCAGGTGTAACAGGCACAGCAAAATAACTGTAGTGGGAGTTATTTGTGATGGGGCATTAATATATAGGGTAGAAGACGAGGGGGGAGGAGCCAAGGGAGACGGGTGCAGGATGTGGGGGGGGGTTAGAGATGGGCGTAGCCCAAGTGTGTCAGCAGCATGTGCGGGGCAGCTGATGTTAATGTGGGAGAAACAACGAAGCCGGCAGTGGGTCCTCCACCAATCAAAAGGGCCGCCAGGCAATCATTGCACCTCGCTCCACACACACCCACACTGCGCTGACGGTGGAGGTTGACAAGAAAACACAAATTCAAGTCATGACTCAAAGTGGTTGAATGACATCTTTCCAATGATTGCTGAGTTTATAACCATTCCTCTCGGTTGAATGGTGTCTGTACATATGTATGGCTTCATGAACGAATCTTTGTTGATAGCCAGTGGGCTTCTAAAGTACCATCATCTTAGGATAAATCAATTTTGCGTGAGCCAGCCGCATTAAAATAATGATCAGCCACGGCAGAAGTATTGGTCCTACCGGTGTTTCAAATCTGTCTTATGTTCACGAACACAGTCCGTGACATGTCGTTTAGTTTCCCCAATGATAACTGCTGCCGCAAGTACAGCTTAGTTAGTAGACGCCCGGGATATTGCATGTCCGGAATTCTTGTCCTTCACAGATGGGATCAGATCACAAATTTTTATGTACTGTGTTAAATCGGACCTGGATCTTGTGTTTGTTCATAATTTAGGAAATATGTTTGGTTTACCCCTGCTATGTATGGCAAGGTGATGGTTTTGATTGGATCCTCAGATGGCTCCTTCCTCACGGTTGGGGTGATGGCTTTGCGGATTGTTGTTGTCAGAATATCCATTCGCCTGAGAGCTTGGTGTACGTTGTTTGAGTTCACTGGTTAGGTGTTCATGGTCGAGATAAATTGAGCTCTATGGTGTAAGGCGTTTTGATGAGGGAATTCTTCTGGGATGGATGGTGGTGTGAATGGATGGTGGTGGGAATCACCACCACCATGTGTTTGCTATCGAAACGTCGTGGTTTTTTTTTTTGTATTATTTTTATTCACTTTATTTTGTATCATTATTTTTCTATCTACGTGACTTTATCGAAAGAACCAACTAATAACATTTTATTTCGGTTGTGCTCTCCACAGCGAATCAGAACGCTCGCAGAGCAGTACCCCATATTAGAGAACACCGCACGGAAAGGTGACATTATAGAACTACTCATGAGATTCGATTGGTCATGTGACCCATTTTATCAACAATGCAAGGCGCTCCAATGTTTCGCTGCAACCGAGAAAGGTGCGTTGCATTGAAAACCATTATTATTTAATTCCCAGCGCTCAAATGTATCCAAAATGTAATTAAACACCAAATGTCATATGATGGGGTTTTTTTTGGGGCAGCCCATGGTGACTATGCGGTGCGGTTTTTGTTGATAGTATTGCACGATTTTCAATTAACGTCTTTCAAGGAATCAATGTTTTCTTTGTCAACCTCGAACTTTACTCAAACGCTAACTTTTGATTTAATGTTAAACCAATAGCTTAAATTACTTTGTCCGCAGCATTTCAACTATAGTAACCAAAAGTCAACATTGCTGACATAGGAATGCAGAGGTGTCGTCTGGATGGATATTGACTAAAAGTACAAATCATGATGAAGTAATGCCTTTGTTTATTCAGGAAAGCCTTACTAAGTGTCTGAACACTTTAAAAGAAAAAAAAATCCCACCCAAGATCAGAACATATGAATGTCCTCTATATTTAAACGCAAATGCTTGTAGGACGCAGTGAATTAGGAGAAACATCTTAAGAATGATTCTACATAAACCGCCCCAGACATAAAGTAGGGTACGGGGGCTCAGGAGGGGTGGCGGTGGTGGTTCGCGTGCTGTGCTACGAATCCCACAATCTGCGTTTGATTCCCAACCAATTGCAAGTGACATTTGCACCATTCACAGGCCCATCCCTTCACCAACCAGCGTGGTGAAGTGGTCACTCAGCAATCAATTGACAAAAGGGCTGTAAAGTATGATATTACATCATAATTATCCATGGTCAGTCCACTGCTCGATGAAGAAGGGCTTTCCAAGCCGCCGCATTATGACCACACTGTATAATAAATAGACACCTCAGTTGTGTTGGAGTCTAGTTTGCGATCTCGCTTCGTCTCTTGTGGGTTCTGTAATCTACGCCGGTGCTGCAAGATAAACACAAAGATCCCCGTGTAGCCTGTAACAGACTGTTGGGACAAGTGCTGTTCGCGAGCACTATGAAGGCCGGCACAGCACACAAGGGGGTGAGTGGCCAACACACCCGGCCGCTTTTGTCTCCCTCGTGGCGATGTTTACACACGCACCTGGTACTTATTTGAGGCTGAGTCGACCTATTGGAGGCCCAGGGCCGGTTCAGATAATCGTCACTGGTGTTGGCTGTGAGCGGTAATCGGTCGCGGGTTCGTAGCGCAGCATGGCGTGACGCGCTACACCACCGCTGGGGCTGCGCCCAGAATGGCCACGACAAAGCACGTGGAGAGAGGTCCCGGAGGATTCACGTGAACATGGGAAGAGTTGACAATTGTTGTTTTACCCTTCTATCTGGCAACAAAACTGACATCTTTTTTACAAGGAGTCATGTTTACATAGACCACAATACCTGCAGTCATAATGCAAACAAAAAACATAACTCTGATCATGTGCACTGTCCTTGAAGTTGATTGGTCCACACCCGAGACAGCTTTCCTTAGAGCCTAGTCTCACATGGGTTGGACCAGATGACGCCAAAAGGCATAATCGGGTGTGGACCAATCAACTTCAAGGACAGTGCACATTATCAGAGTTATGTTTTTTGTTTGCATTATGACTGCAGGTATTGTGGTCTATGTAAACATGAACATAAACATGACTCCTTGTAAAATAGGTGTCAGTTTTGTTGCCAGATAGAAGGGTAAAAAACAATTATCATATTTATTACTGGCAAATGAGGTTCCAATTGGGAAGAGTTGTCCCCATTTGAAGCTTTCGTGACTGCAAGAATCTATACCCTCTGGTTCTTTCGGTAAAGTCACGTAGATATAAAAAATAATAAAAGAGAACACGACGTTTCGGTCGCAACACAAGCGTCCGTCTTTAGGTGAGAAAATTATCTGCTGTTGTGGCTTTACATAGGAACGGGAGGGGGGGTGAAAAGGGGTTTTGTCGAGTCGTGGCTGTAGGAGTTTCTCACCTGAAGACGGACGCTTGTGTTGCGACCGAAACGTCGTGTTCTCTTTCATTATTATTTTTCTATCTACGTGACTTTACCGAAAGAAGCAGAGAGTAAGAGTTGTCCCGATGGGGCTGGTGTTTTCCGCTGTAAGTAAAGTTAAATTAAAGCCTGACTAAGACTCCGTGTGAACAGTTGTGAGCGGAGTGAAGATGCAAGAGACGACAGCACTGACCATGTGGCCAGGCCAAAGCTACAGAACGGCGCCCGGTACAGGATGTGTATTTATACTGGAGGAATCCGATGAGCTATAAAGCTCTTTCGTGTGTCCAGTAGGGGAGGCGCTCTACGGCTGGGAACAGGAGGGCGCCAACTTGCCAGGATGTTCTGCGCTGTTCAAATTAATTTTGCACATAGTCACTTTAAGATGTTTTCTTGTTCATGTTTTTTTGTTTGTTGCAGTTGCACCCGATTCAAGAGCCGAATGGCTCACAGGGCCATACCTAATAAATGAACTTGAAATGTTGATTAATCAGATAGGCGGCACTCAAGAGGCGGCGGTATTCATCTTATTTGCGAGGCTGACCCAGGTCACAGGCAGAGTGGGACCTACATTACCGAGTAAATCAACAACAAATGTGTGGCAATTAAACAAATAATTATCGTCGGCGAAGGTCAACCCACTGTTGGATCAAGGCCGAACTCAGCCGTTGCCTTCCCTGCGCCGATGTGCATTGTGCCTGTGTGTGTGTGCATGCCTGCCCGAAGCTGCATGCGTTGGGGGAGCGGTCGTGTAGTGGTTAGCGCGCTGCGCTATGAACCCGGCTCACGGACAACATCAGTGACGAATATCTGAACCGGTCCTTAGGCCTCTCCTAGGTCAACTCAGCCTCAAATGAGTACCTGGTGCGGTATGTAAATATCGCCACTAGGAAGACAAAGGCGGTCGGGCGTGGTGCTGGCCACCCACCCCCTCGTGTACCGTTCTGGCCTTCATAGGTGCTACTCGCTAACAGCACTTACCCCTACAGTCTGTTCAAGGCTATACGGGAGATCTTTGCTTGTTTGTTGCTCTAAGCAGCACAGCTACCAGAGGTGTGCAAATTATCGTTGCGAAGCGGGCTCTGTGTCGAGAGAGGGCGAAGAGAGAGGCCGAAGAGACAAACACAGGGAGAGATGGAGAAACACAGAGTGGCATCGACAAGACACGATGGCTGGCAGCCCCGAAGTACGCAGTCGGGGTCTCGTATATGTGTACCCTGACTTCATAGTTTGTGATCAAACGCAGACTCATTGATGCAACAAAGACATTACGATGTTGTTTTTATTTAATTATTGCATCAACGTTGGCGCGTAGCCACTGCACGTAAACGAGCCATTATAATCTCGAGGTACACAATCCCCCTTGACGGTGACCCAATTTATACACACCACAACCCCGCACATTCCGTCTCCTCCTCTAATTACATTATTCTCGCGCCCCACCTCACCCCATCATCCTTCCTGATTAATCCCACGCCTCCCCTCAAGTCTCACTTCATCAATACGCCGGTCCCTTTCGATGATGTGCACGTCTTCTTCGAACGCTGGGGAGCCGGAAAAGCCCTCTGTACCAGCGTGGACGGCACCCTCGTGTTCATCTTCTGAAGTGCTCGCTCGTCACCGTGGCGTGCGCGATGACCACCACCACCACGTGGCTTTTCTTTCGTGTTGTGCGCGGTGCTTTTAGCGCCACAGCGCGTGGATTTGTAGCGTTTATTTTCATTTGTTTGCTGGTGACTTTGTGTATTTCATATCGAAATCGTCTCCAGTGCTGTTGCTGCTGGCGGCAATAAAAGTTGTTTAAAAGTCAAAAGTCTCGCTGCTCCACTAGTGCGCTCCACACACAAACCCTTCCATTCCACCCCCCACCTCTCTCTTTGCTCCACGTGAGCTCAAACTACTTTTGAATGCATAAGGGTGGATTTAACCTTTTTCAAAGAGCGCATTTAAAAAAAAAACTTAAGATATTTAACGTACGTACATTATTGAATTCTGTAATTGTATTATGCAATGCACATAGTACAATATTGTGCTCTAAGGGACCGTGTTAGCCAGCATCAAATTATGAAAAATAAGAATGGGTTTTTTACCCTTTCTGGCAATACAACAGTTGCGTGAAGACGTTCAAACACCAAATAGACATCTTTTGCAAGGAATAAAGTCTGCATCGATATTGTTCTCATTGAAATATACATTTTATAGTGCTTAAAATGAAACCTCTGCTGAATGGTAAACAAAGGCAGCCAAAGATGTGAAAATACAGTCCTGCAATTACTTGTTCACACCATTTCTGGCTGAAGGGCCTTCCACTATTGGAAAAGGTGGCAGTAACCACGCTTCTACACTATGGGGACCTCATTTGCCAGTAAAAATATGATAATTGGTTTTTTACCCTTCTATCTGGCAACAAAACTGACACCTTTTTGCAAGGAGTCACCCATATGAGACTAGGCTCGAAGGAAAGCTGTCTCGGGTGTGGACCAATCAACTTCAAGGACAGTGCACATTATCAGAGTTATGTTCTTTTGTTTGTATTATGACTGCAGGTATTGCGGTCTATGCAAACATGACTCCTTGCAAAAAGGTGTCAGTTTTGTTGCCAGATAGAAGGGTAAAAAACCAATTATCAGTAACCACGCTGTACAACCACCACCAGCAGCCACACGGGGCCTGCAATCAGCCAACCGTGCTGAACCAAATTCGACTGCTGGCTGGACAGAGGGCAGAGTAAATTAAGAAGCATTCCCATTGTGTGAACTGCTGCTGCTGCACTGCTCCATCACCGTCTGGTACGCTGCTGCCAATGCCAAGGACAAGAGCAGACTGCAGCGTATCATCCGCACTGCTGAGAAGGTGATTGGCTGTAATCTACCAACCCTTGAGGACCTGCACACTTTGAGGACCCTGAAGCGAGCGAGGAAGATTGCGGACGATTCCTCGCACCCTGGATACTCTCTGTTCCAGCTACTCCCCTCCGGCAGAAGGCTGCGGTCCATCAAGACCAAAACCTCACGTCATAAAAACAGTTTTTTCCCATCTGCTGTTGGCCTCCTGAACAAGGCCAAGGGCTTAAAATGACTTTTACACTTAAAATGACTGTTACACTTACTATAACATTTTATCTACATAATTACACCTTTCCATACTTACAACGTGTACTCTTATTTGTATTTTTGTATTTTAAGATTGTTTAACGGCTAATTAACATTTTACATTCGCATTTTATAAGGTCTACTTATTCATAATTTTAAAGATTTTAGCCCTTTGGTATTACTTATACTTTGTAACGTTAGTATAGTTAGAGTGATACCTTTTATATAAGTTAAGATTCCTACTTGTTCAATGTATGCACCGTCCAGCCATAGTGAATTCCTTGTTTGTGCAAACTTACATGGCGATTAAAACCGTTTCTGATTCTGATTCTGAACCTGCGACCTCTGGCTAGGGCTGAACGATTTGGGGAAAATATCTGATTGCGATTTTTCTGACAGATATTGCGATTTGATTTGCGATAAAAAAAATTAGGTCAAGCTGCAGTTCAATATTCACTGTGTAATAGATTTTAAACATGTGATGGAACATTACCACATGATACCATCAAAATATGAACTGCTCTATGTATTCTAATGCAAGAATGAGAACTTAAAAGATATGAATTGCTTCCAACATGTATTTATTAAAAAAAATTTAAATAGAACAATCAAACATAGAACAATTGTTAAGTTAAATAAATTAATAAAGTTATAATAATCATTAAAAATAAAACAATTCCAATACAAAAGTAATCGGATTTTTCAAATCGCAAAAATCGCAGCCTTGCGATTTGCTAATCGCATTGTTTCAAATTGCGATTTCGATTTGAAATCGATTACTCGTTCAGCCCCTCCTCTGGCTTGCAAGTCCATTGTTGCTGACCTTTACACCCGTAGCAGCACCGACATCACAAATGCAGTGTTCGACTTTAATCGAAGTAGAATTAATGGATTAAGTAATTAATTAATTTAGTTGTAACTCTGAATGAAGATAAATGCTGATTTAGACTTAACTATGATTAGCGGGTATAATCTTGTAACTCCGTATGCTGCTGCGCACCAATTCTCAGGAATGGATACTTAGAAGAGATAAGTAACGTTTTTTTACATTTAAGTGTTCATCCTTTGTTACATCTTCAACTACTTGCAGCCACTGCTGTCAGATGATGGGAAATTGCATGAAACGCGTAACAACCCAAATGGCCCCTGGCCACAAGAGGCATAATTGCTTTCTTAAAGTTTTGCAA
>NW_026892053.1:0-52064 GCF_015708825.2 Lethenteron reissneri
TCCATCCTGGGTTTAACCAGGCTGGATTGTGTGAGGAGCTCACAAATCCTTGAAAGATCTGGGCAAAGTCCCATCGGTGAGCTCCGGCAGGCAAGGCTGCGTTGGCTGGGTCATGTAGCCCGCATGCCTAGCCACCGCATACCTAAACAGCTTCTGTTCGGCTGGATCGAGGGAGCTAAACGGGCGCGGCACGGGCTAGAGAAGAGATGGAGTGATGTGATACAGGAGGACGTGGAGCTGAGTGGACTTGCCGATGACTGGTACCAGCGGTGTCAAGATCGGCCTCTGTGGAGGAGGCTCGTGAAGGACGCTACTGGGCAGTTGGAAGCAGTCGCCCTCCAACAACAACGAGCGGAGCGCCGGGTGGCTAAAGCACAGCAAGTTGGCACACTAGGGGGCACAGGTGGTGCATCAGCCAGTCGTCTCGGTCATCTCAGTCAGTCGACCCGTGGCACCTGGGTCTGCCCCGTGACCTCCTGCCAGCGGACGTTCGACACTTCACGTGGCATCAAGGTGCACATGGCCTGGCACAAGCGTCGTGGTGACGTCACCACCACTTAGTGGCGAATGGCGGTCGTTGTTGTGTGTGAGTGTGATGGTGTGTGGGTGTGTGTGGGTGTGTGTACCGGGTTCGATTCCCACTCACGGCCAACACCGCCAGTGAGGATTATCTGAACCGGTCCCGGGCCTCCCCTAGGTCGACTCAGCCTCAAATGAGTACCTGGTGTGATGTGTAAACAGCGTCACTAGGGAGACAAAGGCGGCCGGGCGTGATGTTGGCCACCCACCCCCTCGTGTGCCGTGCCGGCCTTCATAGGTGCTCGCTAACAGCACTTGCCCCTACAGTCTGTTAAGGCTACACGGGGGATCTTTGTGTGCAGTGAGTGTCACTGAGTATAATCATCATCAGCCTGGCACAGGAGTCAACCCATGTCACCTGCTGGGTCTGTCCCGTGACTTCCTCATGCACCTAGCCTGGCACAGCAGTCAACCCATGACACCTGCAGGGTCTGTCCCGTGACCTCTTCCTGTACCTAGCCTGGCACAGCAGTCAACCCATGGCACCTGCAGGGTCTGTCCCGTGACCTCCTCCTCCTGCACCTAGCCTGGCACAGCAGTCAACCCATGGCACCTGCTGGGTCTGTCCCGTGACGTCCTCCTGCACCTAGCCTGGCACAGCAGTCAACCCATGGCACCTGCTGGGTCTGTCCCGTGACCTCCTCCTGCACCTAGCCTGGCACAGCAGTCAACCCATGGCACCTGCTGGGTCTGTCCCGTGACCTCCTGCACCTAGCCTGGCACAGCAGTCAACCTATGGCACCTGCTGGGTTCTGTCCCGTGACCTCCTCCTCCTGCACCTAGCCTGGCACAGCAGTCAACCCATGGCACCTGCAGGGTCTGTCCCGTGACCTCCTGCACCTAGCCTGGCACAGCAGTCAACCCATGGCACCTGCTGGGTCTGTCCCATGACCTCATGCACCTAGCCTGGCACAGCAGTCAACCCATGGCATCTATTGAGAATAAATAAATATTTGTATTTAATGTATAATATTTGTGAACAAAATTTAAAATAAATCAAATGTAACATTTATATATAAAAAGATATATTTTTTTACATTGTAATAGATACTATACCTAAAATATATTTTCGTAAATATTACAGCTTCCGTCCTAGGATGGGCAAACTGAGCTAGTAAAGTATAAGCTGACATATTTTTACATATTTTTTTTTGTTAAAATTAGGCGCGTTAGGTTGTCGTGAGGGACATTTACCTCAACTTTATCGGGATAAACGACGTTGGCAACGATTAACAAGGGTTACTTTCACAACATTTACTTATACTTTCACGCGCGGAGTCACCCCAAGGCTTCCTGACCCCCACCGAATTGGCGGGAATTTTCAAACGTTTCGTAAAAAATTACCTGAAACCAGTTGCCCGTGTTTCCCTGTGCGACTGGTCGCCGGGGGGGACAGGACCTGGTGCATTGTCCGCAGGTGCCGGTGGGCACACCTCCCACATTGCTGCCGCAACCGTGGATTCGGTTTGGTAAGCGGAGCTGGTTTGTACACCCCTCTCGCCGTGTGAGTTTGTCTCCTCTTTGTATCGCAGGGGCCGAGTGTGGGCTGTGCCTGGCGAGCCGGGCCGTGCGTCCGCTCGTGTCGGCCTCGCGTGCTCTGGACGTGAAGGACACGACGACCCGGTCGACTGCTCTTCGTGGGGAGTCAGCTTCCAGGCAGAGGTCGCAACCGGGTACCCGAATACCCGTACCCTACCCGATAGCCGGCTACACGTACCCAGCCGGGTACGGGTAGCCGTTTGCGACCCTGGTGCGGCCGGGTACTGGTAGGCCGTGAGTCACTGGTGAGTCACCATTTGTCACTCATTTCCCAACGTCTTGTCTCTTCTCACAATTCAAGTTCATAGAATCAACCCACCCGCGCCTGCAACATGGCTTCATCCCAGAGGTCACAATCAGGTACCCGATACCCGTACCCTACCCGATAGCCGGCTACCCGTACCCGGCCGGGTACTGGTACGGGTACCCGTTTGCGACCCTGGTGCGGCCAGGTACGGGTAGCCGTGAGTCACTGGTGAGTAACCGTTTGTCACTCATTTCGGGTAGGGTACGGGTACGGGTAGGCCGTGAGTCACCGGTGAGTAACCGTTTATCACTCATTTCGGGTAGGGTACGGGTAGGCCGTGAGTCACTGGTGAGTAACCGTTTGTCACTCATTTCGGGTTAGGGTACGGGTACGGGTAGGCCGTGAGTCACCGGTGAGTAACCGTTTATCACTCATTTCGGGTAGGGTACGGGTAGGCCGTGAGTCACCGTTTGTCACTCATTTCGGTAGGGTACGGGTACGGGTAGGCCGTGAGTCACTGGTGAGTAACCGTTTGTCACTCATTTCGGGTAGGGTACGGGTAGGCCGTGAGTCACCGGTGAGTAACCGTTTGTCACTCATTTCGGGTAGGGTACAGGTAGGCCGTGAGTCACTGGTGAGTAACCGTTTGTCACTCATTTCGGGTAGGGTACGGGTAGGCCGTGAGTCACTGGTGAGTAACCGTTTGTCACTCATTTCGCGTAGGGTACGGGTAGGCCGTGAGTCACCGGTGAGTCACCGTTTGTCACTCATTTCGGGTAGGGTACGGGTACGGGTAGGCCGTGAGTCACTGGTGAGTCACCGTTTGTCACTCATTTCGGGTAGGGTACGGGTAGGCCGTGAGTCACTGGTGAGTCACCGTTTGTCACTCATTTCGGGCAGGGTACGGGTGGCGTACGGGAACCCGTACCCGGCCGGGTACGGGTAAGGAATCAAAACCCGTTTGCGACCTCTGCTTCCAGGGCAGATGAGCCCGACCCGCCTGGAGGGCCGGCGTCACGGACTCGTTCGAAGACTCGACTCTCACGATCCCCGCGCGTTGCACGCTCCCACACCGCCGTGGCTTGTCGCGCTCGCGTGAGTCGTGGCAAGCGTTTGGCTGATCCTTTCCGCCATCGAGCTGACGGGCGTTGTTTACACGTTGTGGGTGGGAGATGTTTATTGTGGGGATTTTGTACGACGCGATTGTTGTGTTGTTCATTTCTCTCGCTGCAGTGGTTTCTTTTTCCTCTCTCTCGGTGTACATATTGTACAGTTGGGTTTGGGTAATTTATCGTGCTGTCTTGTTATTGTTGGAGCGCACCTGCTTGTTGTTCTGTATAATTGTACGTCGGTTGCTTACTTGCGGGGGAGTTGGCAGCCGGGACGGCTGGAAGCTACAGAGAGGGGGAGTGATGTAGTGACTGTGAATGTCACCGTGTGCTGCCGGGCTTACGAAGCTACGGCGGATGATGTGTTGGCATTACGTGCAGCCCGCTCACTGGGCGTAGTACCAGCCCTAGCGGGGCTTCGGTGAGCGCTGGTCAGTGCGGAGGCACCGCGTGCAGTGTGCGGTGCGGGCTCCCGGTGAGGGAGCGTCAGCCAGCCAGGGTTGCGTTGGGGCACGATACGCTGATTGACCTGCCGACACGTCACCGGATGATATTGCAGGGGGGCCACCGGTGGACGGGGGCCGCTGGGCGGTCACGTGGTATAGAGAAGCCCTCGGGATCCTTCGGGAAAGAGGTGGGCGGGGCGAGGGCCGGAGCCAGCCCAGCCCAGGCCGATATAACGGGGGGGCCCGTGAGGCGGTCGTGGGTTCTTCGTGTGGCCGGTGAAGAAGATTCACGTCGGGGAGAAGAAGCCTCGAGCCACGCGCTCCGGGAGCCAGCAGCTCATGGTCCGGGCCGGGATAGCGAGCCGTGTCTAGTTGTGCCGTAGCGTGGGATAGATGGGCACTCAACATAGTAGTAGGTTTTTACCCTTTAAACTGGTACAAAACTGACACCTTTATACAAGGGGTCATGTTTGCAATAACCACAACACAAGCAGCCAAAATGCAAACAAAAAGAAACAACTCTGATGATGATGATAATGATATGCACTGTCCTTGAAGTTGATTGGTCCACACCCGAGACAACTTTTCTTAGAGCCTAGTCTCCATTGGTGTTGGACCAGATGACGCCAAAAGGCGCACAACTCAACACCCAAGTGTAGCTCGTATTGTGTTACGTTGAGTCGGTGAAACAGCGTTGCTCCCAAGACGTCTTCCGACTCAGTTGGATTCACTACGGGTGTCATATAAAACATGGAATTAAACAAATGCAACAAGCCTCCAGGAAAATTCTTCTTTAAGCGCGGTGAGAGAAAAGGCACAAATGTTTAAAGAGACGCAACATGTCATTTATTGCAGATAGTTTCACATCAATAATTTCATCTCAGTCAACATTCACCGTGTTTTTATTGATCCCCCCATTATTGGCAGACATTGTGTCAAAGGCAGAGGCGCAGCCCTGCAATTCCTGCTCGTGCCACCGCTGGCAGATGGGGCACCACTTGAGGCGGGGGGAGGGGGGGGGTAATTTTTACTCTTTCACGTTGGCCAGACATCTTTGAAGAGGACTTTGTACGCGACATAAATACGTCATGAACCTGTGAGCAACTGTTACACTTCTAGCAGGATACTCGTAAGCTGTGCTTAGGCCGGACAGGAACTAAACGATGTTTGTCGTGAGTGTTGTACCGCAACATTTTCCAGCTATATATTTTCACACAGCTCTACTACTTAAGATTTATGTTCCATTAAAAGTTAAGATTCCGTTTAAAAATCACGACTTACGTCGGTAACGCTGAACACACAAAATTCATTATGAACGATCAAAGACAACAACTGTCTGACATTGCCACTCAAAAAGTGTTTTACAGAAATTCAGGCAATTTAAAACAACACGTCACCACAATTTCTTGGCTGTAAGTTTTGTTTCTGTGTAACCAGTTTTCAATACTTCAAGTCAAATTGTGTAAACGCACACAATCAACACGTATCCCACGACAATTGTTTGAACATTTAGGTTGGTAGTTAGCACCTTTTAACGCCTCTGAATTTTCATCTGATTCAAACCCCGAGCCATTTCAATGTTTGCATCTCTCATTGCCACTGCCAAAAAATTCATTCCCTCAAGTTTAAAAATATTAACGATGCAGATATTACGATGCACTTTCTAAAGACGTGTACTATTTTACTGTTCAACGCCTGACAGAGGTCGGACCACACGTTAATGGAAGCCTCATTTTTGTAAAGAGAAAAGTAAAAAAATTGACATGGCTTGGTGATGGCCGTTCTCTCTTCTGAGGCGCTCTCTCGTCACCGTGGCGTGCGAGATGACCACCACCACCACAACCACCACCACCACGTGACTTTTATTTCGTGTTGCGCTGCATTTAGCGCCACAGCGTGCGGATTTACAGCGTTCATTCGTTTGTTTGCTGGTGACTTTGTGTATTTCATATCGGAATCGCCTCCAGTGCTGTTGCTGCTGGAGGCAATAAAAGTTGTGTACAAGTCCAAAGTCTCTGTCTCTCTCTGTCTCTCTTCTCGTCTTCACTGTCGCTGCCCGTCGGAGCTCGGCGTCTACGGCTCCTCTCCTAGGTGGGCGTCCCCGGCCCGAACGCTCGCAGGAAGCCCTCCTGTGTGGCAGCAGAGAAACAGAACGGAAAGAGAGCCCCACCACCACCATCATCATCATCACACAGCTTCTGCTGCTGCTGCTGCTCAGAGCCCCGAGCTGTAAATGCTCTGCTGATACGCGTGGCATTGTTCTTGTGCTGGTCGCCTTTTGGCATTGTTCTCTGATCTGATACTGGTGGTGAGTCACTGGGTAGAGAGACACTGGGTAGTGAGACACTGGTGGTGAGTCACTGGTACAGAGACACTGGGTAGAGAGACACTGGGCAGTGAAACACTGGGTAATGAGACACTGCTAGTGAGCCACTGCTAGTGAGACACTGGTGGTGAGACACTGGGTAGTGAGACACTGCTAGTGAGACACTGGGTAGTGAGACACTGCTAGTGAGACACTGGTGGTGAGACACTGGTGGTGAGACACTGGGTGGTGAGTCACTGGGTAGTGAGACACTGGGTAGTGAGACACTGGGTAGTGAGACACTGGGTAGTGAGACACCGGGTAGTGAGACACTGGTGGTGAGTCACTGGTACAGAGACACTGGGTAGTGAGACACTGGGTAGTGAGACACCGGGTAGTGAGACACTGGTGGTGAGTCACTGGTACAGAGACACTGGGTAGTGAGACACTGGGTAGTGAGACACTGCTAGTGGGACACTGGGTAGTGAGACACTGGGTAGTGAGACACTGGTACAGAGACACTGGGCAGTGAGACAATGGGTAGAGAGACACTGGGTAGTGAGACAATGGGTAGAGAGACACTGGGTAGTGAGACACTGGGTAGTGAGACACTGGTACAGAGACACTGGGTAGAGAGACACTGGGTAGTGACACACTGGGTGGTGAGACACTGTGTAGTGAGACACTGAATGCGTGGAATGTTCGAACTCTCACTGCTGAGGAGAGGCTGCCACTCCTCTGTCGGGAGCTGGACAGGTACCGACTGGATCTCTGTGGTGTTTAGGAGGTCCGGTGGACCGGCTCTGGCTCCTGACATCATGAGGGGTGGACAGTCCTCTACTTGGGGCAGGAGACTGCCAAACAACAAGGAGTGGCTCTTCTGAATAAAAGAATGAAGGGGGCGAGGGAGTGTGGCGGTGAGGTGTGGGAATCTGTAAGCCCCAGTCTACTTTGGGCTCGCCTTCCCATCAACCGGAGGCGAGGAGCGGTGGTCGTGGTTACTTATGCCCCCACCGAAGACGAACATCCGTGGAGGGATGCAGGCAAGGCCGATGAGTCAGATGCCTTCTATGACCTCATGTCACAGGTGCTGGCGAAAGTGGCCCCTCGGGATAGAGTCATCTTGTTGGGTGACTTCAATGCCCGAGTTGGTCATGATGCTAGCACCTGGTCTGGAGTGATTGGAGGACATGGGTCAGATCAACTCAATAACAACGGTAGGAGGCTGCTCGATTTTGTGCAGCCCATGGGCTTTCAATTACCAACACGCTGTTCCGGCGCAGTGGTGTTGATGGTAGCGGTGTGTAACCCCTCACCCAGCCTCCCTGTTCCATGAGCCAGGTCTTGCGTGTGGTCAACAGCACAGCGGCCACCGCGTCCGTCAAGGGCCAAGTCTCCTCCGAGTCGCCCAGACGACCGGAGGCCCTCAGGTTCTTGACGAGCAGCGCGCAAAACACCACCATGGACAGCACGCAGCCCCAGCTCATGGGCCCCGCGGTGAGAACCTGCCAGGCCAGGGTCATGACCAGCCGGCGCGGGTCCACTTGCTTCGCCAGCTCCTCCGCGCGCCTCACAAAGTCTGGGATGGAGGCTTCGAACTCCGCCAGCAACGCGTCTCCTCGGGTGTCGAGCGCCTCCTGCAGAAGCTCCACACGCATCCGCACCAGCCGCCGGGAGGTCTGGAGCAGCGAGCGCACCTCCCGCAGCTGCCGCTGTATTTGCCGCGCCTGCCGCTGCAGCTCCTGCCACTCCTTGAACTGCTGCAACTGCTGGAAATGCTCCTGCTGCATTTCGTGCAGCTGCTTGAACCGACGCATCAGCTGCACCTCCTGGAGCTGATACTTCTTCTGCAGCTCCTGCAGCAGCTGCTGCTGCTGCTGCACATCCAGGAGCTGCTCCTGCTGCTGCAGCTGCTGCACAAGCTCCTGTTGCCGCTGCACCTGCTGGAGCTGCTCCTGCACCTGCTGCATGTGCTGGAATTGCTGCTGCCAGAGCTTCTCCATCCACTGCTGCTGCTGCTGCTGCGACAGCAGGAGATGTTGCTGCACCGCCGGGAGCTGCTCCTGCAACTGCTGAAGCTGCTGCTGCAGCTGTTGCTGCAGCCCCTGCTGCAGCAGAGGCTGCTGCTGCTGCACAGGCTGCTGCTGCTGCTCCGTCTGCTGCGTCAGGTGAGCCACGTAGCCGGAGATGAGATCGCCGGTTACGATGGTCAGCAACTGCATCGCTTCATCCTCCTCCTCCTCCTCCTCGCAGCCACCGCCCCTCGCCTGAATCTCCCCCGCAGAATGCGACGCGGCTTGGGCAGAGACCGCAGGCTGCATGGCGGTGTAGGCCTCAGTGGCGGGTGTTGACTTCGTTGTTGCTGATTCCGCTGCCGCTGTTGCTGTGGGAGGGTCGTTGATGTCGCGAGGCAATTGAGGAGGTAGAGGAGGTAGAGGGGGTAGAGGAGGTAGAGGAGGAGGTAGAGGAGGTGGCAACTTCGCGACTCGATGGAAGCTGTTGGCTTCTACCTCCATTGCGATTTGGTTAACGGTGATGTCGTCGGATCGATCCGTGGATCGATTCCTCCATGCGATTACGTTAGAATCGACTTCGATTGCAAGCCGTCGGTCGATTCTGACCTCGATTCACGATCCTCACCGGGGGGGGGGTCACAGAGACCCATAGACTACAGAAGAGATAAATAATAAAAAATAATGTAAATAATAATAGAAATAAAATAATAAATCACGACGTACAGTTTTTTTTTTCTGTGCCTTTTTACACCTGATGAAGGAAGTTTGTGTTGCCTCCGAAACGTCGTGATTTATTATTTTATTTATATTATTTATATTTTGTATTTTTACCTACGTGACTTTACCGATAAAACCTACTCCTGGCAGTCACGAAAGCTTCAAATGTAGAATTACTGATAGAGACCCATCGACTCTCTAAGCTGTCTTGTGGTTGTTGTTGTTTGACTTGCATCCCACTGGGATGTTTGCACACAGCGTTGGTGTACACGGTGACTTTTGTCTGCAATATTTTGCTGTGTTTTCTTGGATTTTCTGTTTGCACTCAGTCACATAGTCACTTTAAGATGTTTTTTGTTCATGTTTTTGTTTTTTGTTTGTTTTTTCATTTTGCACGTAGTCACTTTAAGATGTTTTTTGTTCATGTTTTAGTTTTTTGTTTGTTTTTTCATTTTGCACGTAGTCACTTTAAGATGTTTTTTTGTTCATGTTTTTTTGTTTTTTCAGTTTGCACCCGATTCAAGAACCGAATGGCTCACAGGGCTCTACCTAGTACATGAACTTGAACTTGACTCACGCACAGAGACCCATAGACGACACCACGCAGACAGCCAATGACACCTGGGGGCTCTGCCCACGTGGTGCGTAAGCCCCGCCCCCTCCTGACACGTGACCCGCGCTGGGCGTGGCCAGACGCTGTCACGTGGGAGCTGCAGTGGTGCCACGTGTCTCTGTGCTGCTGCTGCTGCTACTTGAAGCCGGTACGGTTATAACAGCAATTGATTAACAGATCACTTGCCTTGACGGCTTAGCGGATCAATTTAGACTTAAAACTTTCGTGACTGCAGGAATTCATATTCTTGGTTCTTTTGGTAAAATCGCGTTGATGGAAAATAAAAAATAAGAAAAAAAAATGGAAAATAATAAAAGCAAAACACGCCATTTTTTCAATATTTTATTATAATTTTTTTCTATTTACGTGACTTTATAACAGAAAGAACCAATAATCTATAGAGGGTTAGCCGATTTAATTCGTTAATCGATTTGTTGTCTGTTGGGATTTTTGCACACAGAGTTGGTGTAACTGTGATTTTTTGTCTGCAATATTTTGCTGTCTTTTCTTAGATTTTCTGTTTGCACTCAGTCACATATTCACTTTAAGATGTTTTTTGTTCATGTTTTTGTTTGTTGCGGTTGTACCCGATTCAAGAGCCGAATGGCTCACAGGGCTACACCTAATACTTGAACTTGAAGTGGTGGTGACGTCACCAGGACGCTTGTGCACACACCACACACACAGTCACACACACACAGTCACACACACACAGTCACACACCACACACACAGTCACACACACTCACACACCACACACACAGTCACACACCACAGACACACACACAGTCACACACACAGACACACACACCGACACACACAACAACAACAACAACCCCCATTCGCCACATTTTCTGTTTGCACTTAGTCACATAGTCACTTTAAGATGTTTTTTGTTCATGCTTTTGTTTTTTGTTTGTTGCGGTTGCACCAGACTCACAGGGCTACACCTAATACATGAACTTGAACTTGCAGTAGTGCAGCTCAACAGGGAGCGGATTCAGCAAGTTGCAGCAGCCTCTTTCGAAGGCGCAGCGACGTCTCTCCAGCAGCAGTAGCAGCATCAGCAGCAGCTGCAGTAGCAGCAGCTGCAGTACACGTGCACAATTCATTCCAAGGTGGGTTTGTGTGGTGTGTGTGTGGTGTGTGTGGTGTGTGACTGTGTGGGGTGTGTGACTGTTTGTGGTGTGTGTGTCGTGTGTGACTGTGTGTGACTGTGTGTGGTGTGTGACTGTGTGTGGGGTGTGTGTGTGTGGTGTGTGACTGTGTGTGGTGTGTGACTGTGTGTGGGGTGTGTGTGTGTGGTGTGTGTGGTGTGTGACTGTGTGTGACTGTGTGTGGGGTGTGTGTGGTGTGTGACTGTGTGTGGTGTGTGACTGTGTGTGGGGTGTGTGTGTGTGGTGTGTGTGGTGTGTGACTGTGTGTGGGGTGTGTGTGTGTGGTGTGTGTGGTGTGTGGCTGTGTGTGGTGTGTGACTGTGTGTGGGTGTGTGTGTGTGGTGTGTGTGGTGTGTGACTGTGTGTGGGGTGTGTGTGTGACTGTGTGGTGTGTGACTGTGTGTGGTGTGTGACTGTGTGTGGTGTGTGGTGTGTGACTGTGTGTGGGGTGTGTGTGGTGTGTGACTGTGTGTGGTGTGTGTGACTGTGTTTGTGTGACTGTGTGTGGTGTGTGTGACTGTGTTTGTGTGACTGTGTGTGACTGTGTGTGACTGTGTGTGACTGTGTGTGTTGTGTGACTGTGTTTGTGTGACTGTGTGTGGTGTGTGACTGTGGTGTGTGTGACTGTGTGTGACTGTGTGTGTGTGGTGTGTGCACAAGCATCGTGGTGACCCACCCCCCCGTGTGCCACAGTGCCGGCCTTGATAAGTGCTGCTACTCGCTGACAGCACTTGCCCCCGACAGTCTGTTAGAGGCTATACGGGGGATCTTTGTCTTTGGCAGTGGCGGTGCACAAGGTGCGTGCAGGAGGTGCGTGCAGGAGGTGCGTGCAGGAGGTGCGTGCAGGAGGTGCGTGCAGGAGGTGCGTGCAGGAGGTGCGTGCAGGAGGTGCGTGCAGGAGGTGCATGCAGGAGGTGCGTGCAGGAGGTGCGTGCAGGAGGTGCGTGCAGGAGGTGCGTGCAGGAGGTGCGTGCAGGAGGTGCGTGCAGGAGGTGCGTGCAGGAGGTGCGTGCAGGAGGTGCGTGCAGGAGGTGCGTGCAGAAGGTGCTTGCAGGAGGCCGAACGGCGCCCGGAGGAGACGCGTCCCACGAAGAGCTTCCATGAAGAAGTGCGGGAGCGAGGCGAGAGAGGGATGGGACCAAGGAATTGTGCGTGGGAGGTCTCGTGAGGGAGGGGAGCGAAGGGGGGGGGGGGCAGATGAAGGTCAGCGAGGGGCAGGAGCTCGGCCTGAGGGGCACGGAACCGGGGCGGAGTCGGGGAGCGGGAGGGGAAGAGGGGAGAGAGAGACGGCGCAGCAACAGTCGAGGGCCAGAGACGCGGCGAGCGAGAGACGCAGAGACGAGGCGGCGTGGGGAGCGCGGCAAGAGAGAGAGAGAGACAGCCATCAGAGGAATTTCATTCAACGGTTCTTGAGGCAGAGGCTAGGGGGGTCCGGTTCGGACGGAGCGAGAGAGACGGGGCGAGATGAGGGGAGGGGCAGAGACGTCGCGAGAGATCGGCAAAGAGAAGGGGAGGCGAGGGGAAGACAGGAAGAGAGAGAGAGACATCAGAGGGCGCCGAGCCTTCGTCGATTTATAAGCGAGAGGTTAGGGGGATTCAGTTGGGAAGGAGGGAGAGAGACGGGGAGGCAGGGAGGGAGAGAGACGGGGGCCCAGGGAGGGAGGGAGATGGGGGGACAGAGAGGGGGAGAGATGGGGGGGCAGAGAGGGAGAGGGGGGCAGGGAGGGAGAGAGACGGGGGGGCAGAGAGGGGGAGAGAGAGGGGGACAGGGAGGGGGAGAGACGGGGGGGGAGAGAGGGGGAGAGAGAGGGGGACAGGGAGGGAGAGAGACGGGGGGGCAGAGAGGGGGAGAGATGGGGGGGCAGAGAGGGGGAGAGATGGGGGGGCAGAGAGGGAGAGGGGGGCAGGGAGGGAGAGAGACGGGGGGGACAGAGAGGGGGAGAGACGGGGGGGCAGAGAGGGGGGCAGAGAGGGGGAGAGAGAGGGGGGCAGGGAGGGAGAGGGGGGCAGGGAGGGAGAGAGACGGGGGGGGCAGAAAGGGGGAGAGACAAAAGGGCAGGGAGGGAGAGAGCTGTAGATGCCACTGGTTCTTCACATTCTGTAGATGTAAATGCCACTGGTTCTTCACGTTCTACAGATGTAGATGCAACTGGTTCTTCACGTTCTGCAGATGTAAATGCCACTGGTTCTTCACGTTCTGCAGATGTAGATGCCACTGGTTCTTCACGTTCTGCAGATGTAGATGCCACTGGTTCTTCACGTTCTGCAGATGTAGAAGCCACTGGTTCTTCACGTTCTGCAGATGTAGATGCCACTGGTTCTTCACGTTCTGCAGATGTAGATGCCACTGGTTCTTCACGTTCTGCAGATGTAGAAGCCACTGGTTCTTCACGTTCTGCAGATGTAGATGCCACTGGTTCTTCACGTTCTGCAGATGTAGAAGCCACTGGTTCTTCACGTTCTGCAGATGTAGATGCCACTGGTTCTTCACGTTCTGCAGATGTAGATGCCACTGGTTCTTCACGTTCTGCAGATGTAGATGCCACTGGTTCTTCACGTTTTGTAGATGTAGATGCCACTGATTCTTCACGTTCTGCAGATGTAGATGCTAATTCCCTTTGGCACGTGTTTCCTCTCTATTCTCTTGAAATACCTACTAAGAGATGTCTGCACAGTTGTTCTCTTCATCTCTGCACAAATCAACTTGTGATGGGCAATCGCATCGTTGAACTGCGGTAACGGGACATACGGACAGGTTTGTACGTATCTCTGAAAGTTCCCAAGTCGAATGTTTGTAAGTAGAGGTAGTCCCTGTACTACATCGGGCACAATCTGGGGGCAGGGGTGGGGGTCAGGGAATTGGGTGATGCAACAGATGTTCATTAGGGATAGAGGGGTTGGTTGTCCCTGTGGAGGCGGCATTGCCGAGGGGACAGGACAGGAAGGGTGGGTCACCCTTGACACGTGAAGGACACGGCTTCGAATCCCGTCTAGTGAGCAAAACGAACAAAGACGCCAAGGTCACCGTGAACCGATGTCACGACTCCCCCGCGCTGACGTCATATCGAATTTAATTTAAGTGACGCCACTATATTTTCAAAACGAGTGTGATTTTTACAGTATTTTTGTTTTAAGACGCGAGGTTGCCACCTGTCCTTGCTTTGATGTAATATCCCTGCATTGATGCATTTCATTTCATTAAATTGATATCAGTAGATTGCCACAGTTATCATTTGTAATTCTTTACGACGCGAGTTTGCCACCCGTACTGGTTCCCCCCCCCCCCCCCCCCCAAGATCATCTTCTTATGGAGGTCGGCTCCCGTGGGATATCTCCAAGTCTTCGCAGAAACGTGACTTGGCAAGTCCTGGTTTTTTGCCAGTCGCGTGAAAGTTTGCCACTCAATAGCGTGCATGTACACGCACAGTCATCCTCCCCCGTCTCTCTTATGCTGTTGTGAATACAGGGGGGGGGAGTGCTTCAGAAACAAGTGAACACTTCTGAGACTTTGCAACAACAGCACAGGAGAACGTGCTGCCTCCGGCCTCTGGAGACCTGCACCTGTAGAAGATTCCGGGCGCGCGTTGACAATGTTGGCGAAGACTCTTCGGCTTTTTAAATCCTTTATATTAAGTTCGCTTGCTTGCGCGCTTACGACCGTGCAAACCTTTCGGTCGTTTTTTAACCCACTTCCCGTGATCCAATCGAGCTGACATTTTGCACACAGACTCGTTGTGCGTGACAATTAATGTTCGTGAAAAAAAATTCCAAAATGTTACACCTTTTAGGGAAAACAAATTAAATATTTAATTACCAATTGTTTAATACTGCAGACAATCATCTGACCCATAGGTGGCAGCCATCTCAAGCCAGAGGACGAGAGGACTCTAGCCGCCACGCATATAAAGGATTTATAGTGAAAAACGTTGTTTTTACGGGTTTACTTATTGAAGCTATTAGGACGGAACCACGATTGACCTCCGACAGTGGCGATGATGTTCACAATGGGTGAAGGGGCTGAGTTGGTACCCGCGACGGGTTTCGCAAACTCACAACTTTTCCGAGTGTATTTCCTTACGTTGAATACAAAAAAAGCACGGAATTGCTTGCCATTTTAAGCGCTTTAATTTTGAGCGAACACGCAACGAACAGAAACAACGAACGTTCACTTTACAATCAAAATGCAATCAAAATGTTTTTGAGCTATCAAAGATTGCATTTTCAATAAAAACTGCAGAAGAAAAATATTAAATTAATGTGGATATCTACATAAAATGATATTATAAACACACTATCCTAAAAATACAGCACCGTATTTTAACACTAAAGCAGTCACTGACTCGCAACAACTTGCTATCATAAGTGACAGAGTTAATTTCGGGTAAAATCAATGAAAATGGGGTATGCCGATAGCATAAAAAATTAACCCGTAAAAACAAAGTTTTTCACTATAAATCCTTTATATGCGTGGCATCGGGGCGGCTAGAGTCCTCTCGTCCTCTGGCTTGAGATGGCTGCCACCTATGGGTCAGATGATTGTCTGCCACCATTAAACAATTGGTAATTAAATATTTAAAAATTTCCCTAAACAGTGTAAAATTTAGAAAATGTTTTTTTCAGGAAAATGCATTGTCACGCACAACGAGTCTGTGTACAAAATGTCAGCTCGATTGGATCACGGGAAGTGGGTTAAAAAACGACCGAAAGATTTGCACGGTCCTAAGCAAGCAAGCGAACTTAATATAAAGGATTTAAAAATGAGATGTGATTGAGCAAATCTGAGATCAGATTTGGAATCGGCACCCTGAAATTAGTCTAGAACAGCTGCAAAAGTCCAGGCCAGAAAAACATGTTGTGTTGTTGTTGTTGACCAGTGTTAACGGCGAAAGTGTCCACCCCCCCACCTCCTCTCTGAAAATTGATGAAAATCAGCGACTTAAAACTGAACACCCAAAACATTTGAACTGCGGTGGCTAAAAGTCTCCACCCTGGCTACCATTTCGCCAAGAACAATGGAACGTAAAACAACGTCCCTCAAAACAAACTCCGATTCTCTTTTAATCCTCAGATTCAGAAGTGGTGTCGACATCTGGACCCTCAAACCAGTCAAAGGGTGAGTGTCGCCGTTTTGCAGGAAGCTTGATGGAAGGTGATGCAGAGACCATCTTCCCTTGTTTGATCTTTGCTGTCAACGTGTTTTTTCTTGAGATCTCAATCGCCTGTAACAAATGAACACATCGAAGACAATTGGGCATCGTCAAGAGTCTAAAGTGGTCCTCCTGCTCAAGTGAGCGTGGCTTGGTGTTCGTCTCTCGTGACGAGGTGTACGGCTCCTGCGGTGGATCGTGAGAGATGGCGATTGCGCGGGGAGGTCTTCGTCCGGAAGTGGAATGATTGTGGCCGATGAAGTCTCAATGCCACAAAAACAAGAATGTGAACGTGAAAACGAGGGCTCAAAACATCTGACACGAACACAATATTATTGTAAACATTAAACAGCATTTACATAAGAGGGGGGGGGGGGGAGCACTCAAAAGCTCCACACTGATAGAGTCAAGAATCCATGGCTACACTGCCATCTCCTGACCACCTCGTAGCCAAGCCTGGCAGTCCCCGGCAGTCTCCCACCGACTCAACCCTGCGTCGTGTCTGAGATCTACGTTCATCAGTGGGCTCATTGCAGATTGGTCAAAACAGTTGGCTTGAACGGGTGGGGTGACCAATCAGGTGATTGGCATTGATGCCGCTACACGTGGACTGGGAATGAGAGCAACCGCCAGAAGAAATGCAGCGAGACACGTGGGAAAGAGAAGAAGTCATGTCACTGCAGGCAGAAGGAGCTCTGGTGGGAGTTCTACAGAGGGTGACCGCTGTACACGGCGTCTTGGAGGATGGTGGGAATACACCCGCAACTTGACCGCAGCACACACAAGCAGGCGAGCAATGAAACGGTGCGCCCATTTATAGAGAATGAGAAGATGTATTGATACTGGAGGAATCCGATGAGATATGAAGCTGTTTTTCACAGATGTCCAGTACTATTAACTTTTTATTTTTATTTTACCAGGTGAGGCCCACTGAGCTGTATAGCTCTTGTTCAGAAGTGTACTGGCCACAAATGACAGCTCAACCAAGTAGCCTATCATGTGGACATGTATAGTAGCCAAACACTCTGAGAGCGTGTTTGTAAATGTGGAGGGGAAAATCGGAGAACCTGGAAAAAAAGCCACGCGACCACGGGGAGACCTCCTGTATGCCAGGTGAGGTCGTTCACATTTCACAACAACAAACAATACAAAAACACAATAGGAGCGCAAAGTGTAGGGAAGGTAAAAAGTTTTTTTTTTAAATAAACAAAAAAAACCTAAACCATTTTTTTCTTGTTAATTGTATTTTTTACCCTTTTATCTGGCAACAAAACTGACACCTTTTTTTACGAGGAGCCATGTTTGCATTGACCACAATACCTGCAGTCGGAATGCAAACAAAAAACACAACTCTGATAATGTATGCACCTTCCTTGAAGTTGATGTTTATCTTACCAGGCAAGGCCCACTAAACCATCAGCTTCTCTCACAGAAGCGTCCCGGCCACAAGCGCGAGCAGCTCTACGAAGCGGCTCACCACGTGAAAGATTGTTGAAGAGCAACAATGATATTTTGGAGTAAGAGAAAAAAGTGCGTGACATCATCATCTTCGATAATTGGTTCTTTACCCTTCTATCTGGCAACAAAACTGACACCTTTTTGCAAGGAGTCATGTTTGCATAGACCGCAATGCCTGCAGTCATAATACAAACAAAAGAACATAACTCTGATAATGTGCACTGTCCTTGAAGTTGATTGGTCCACACCCGAGACAGCTTTCCTTCGAGCCTAGTCTCATATGGGTTGGACCAGATGACGCCAAAAGGCGCACAACTCAAGGACAATGCACCATCAGAGTATGAGAGCTCGGGGCAAGCATCTACACTATGGGGACCTCATTTGCCAGTAAAAATATGATAATTGGTTCTTTACCCTTCTATCTGGCAACAAAACTGACACCTTTTTGCAAGGAGTCATGTTTGCATAGACCGCAATGCCTGCAGTCATAATACAAACAAAAGAACATAACTCTGATAATGTGCACTGATTAGTGCACATTGCCATTTCCCAGCATGCCTTGCATGCTGGGAAATGGCAAAGGTTTGTCTGAGAGAGCTGGGCTTTCCATAACACAAGTTTTGTGGAGAATGCTCTCACGTTGTCATAGGCAGCACTGACGAGCTGCCCCTGGCCTTGTAACTTCTTGTTCAGTACATTCAGCTCATGCGTGATGTCAACAAGAAAAGCGAAGTCCATGAACCATTTGGGATCACTTAGCACAGGAACAGCCACCCCATCCTTCTCCATGAAGGCTTTCACTTCTGCTCTCAACTCAAAAAATCTCTTCAAGACGTTTCCCCTGCTGAGCCAACGTACCTCGGTGAAGTAGAGCACATCCTCATATTCTGACTCCATTTCCTCTAAAAAAAGTACGGAACATCCGGTGCTTTAAGCCCCTGGATCTTATTTGGTTGATGCATTTCACAACAACAGACATCACATTGTCAAACTTTAGGCATTTGCTGCAAAGGGCCTGCTGATGGATGATGCAGTGCAGAGCCATGGCCTCCTCCACACCCTCCTCTTCTAGTTTTCTTTGAACAAGTGCCACCAGTCCATTTTTCCTCCCTGTCATTGATGGCGCTCCGTCGGTTGTTATTCCAACAAACTTCTTCCATGGCAAACCGGCATTCACAATGGCATCACACAGCTGGCAAAATATCTCCCGAGCGGTGGTGTGGCCATGCATTGGAATTACTGTGAGCAACTCCTCCATCACTTCAAAATTGTCATCAACACCACGGACATATATTGTGAGCTGGGCAGTGTCAGTGATGTCTGAACTCTCGTCAAGAGCGACTGAGTATGCATTGAAAAATTTGGCTTTCTCACGCAGTTGATCATAAATGTCACTTGACAGGTCTGAAATGCGCTCTGCCACGTGTTAGCAGAAAGGCTGATGTTGCTAAACTGACCTTTCTTTTCTGGACAGACTATACTTGCAGCCTGTAAGATGCACTTTTTGATAAACTCGCCTTCTGTGAATGGCTTTCCTGCCTTAGCAATCATCTCACTAACCACGTAGCTTACTTCGACTGCTGCATTATTCTCTTTGGTTGCTTTCTTGAATACATTTTGTTGCCTCAGTAGACATGTTTTAAGATTGGCAACCCAGTTGGCTCTCTCATCTCCCTGGTATTTTGCATACTCCTCAGCATGTCTAGTTGAGTAATGACGTTTGAGGTTGTATTCCTTGTGCACCGCAACTTTTTCTGTACAAATAAGACACGTCGGGTTGCTCATGTGCTCAACAAATAAATATTGCATCTCCCACTTTTCCTGAAATTGTCTGTGCTCGTCACCAACCTTTCTCTTCACTGCAGGCTTTGAAAAAGACATGATTGGGGCTGTGTGACAAGATCTATATTCATTCCACTTGCTGTCGCTCACGCAATAAAGTTTCAGTCAAGTGTTTAGCCAACCAGCGACGCACGGAGACGTAATTTCCGCAAATGCACGTCATTTCCGCTTTTTACGGTAACAACAGGTGCGTAGATTATGGGGGCGGGGGGGTAATGCGTTCCCATCAGATTTCGTCCCCACACCCCAGTCACAGGCAGACATAGCTGTAGCGGCTGCTACTATACACGCTTCTCTGTTCTAAGCACGGGGATCTGAGCCGTGTGAGCTGTGGATCTGCGCTTTGACGCGCTCCGATGCGCGCACAGTGGAGAGCCGAAAGAGGGAGAGCAGAGGACTCTATGAGGCAGCGTCATTGTGTGACCACGGGGTTCAAATGCTGCTGGCCACTGTCGGGGCTTTCACTGCCTTCAGTCACATCATCACATTTTTCTATACATTTTTGTGCTTACTTTGTGCCGGCGTGTTGGCTTGCCTGCGTTCCGGGACTTATTTGAGCAGATCCGGTACCTCTCGTATCGAGAAAAAAATGAATATTAAAAAAGTTTTTTAAGAAATGATTAAAATAAAATATAACAATATAATGTAATCACTAGAAAATTACGGAGCCCCAGTTGACATCGGTGGATGAATTACTAATTTGTGGCCACGCAATAACAAGATAATCTGCAGACTTCTAAGATGAACCAAAATAATTATGCACATCGTCATGTACAGTCTGTGGCTCGGTGCGTAAATGTCACCACCAGAGGATGAGGGAATTTAAATCATTAAAATTCATCCACACATATCAGGTGTAAATAATAATGTAAAACAGCCCAGACTGTAAAATGTAGATATTAGCTCAATGGCGTGTTATAAACTGCTGCGGTTTAGAATAATCCATCTGCGTAAAGAAGCTCCCAAAACCTCACAGTGCAGCGTGTGCGTAAAGGAGCCGTGGTGTCCCTTGAATTTGCCTTCAATTTAACAAATGGTGTGTGTGTGTGTTCCGTTCGTTTTCTCCGCTGGACACAGAAGTCGCCTTTGCTCAAGATGCCACTTTATTGACACAAAGACTGATACCGTCACTGCAGTATAGCCTAAATAAGTCCCACTGCATTGTAAGTGGCATGTGTGTGCTGTTTTAAGCGTCGTTTTATGTGCGTTCCGGGACCTGTGCGCTGTCATATGTACTTAGTGTTCCGGCACCTTGTGATTTACAAATAAAGCACTGGATACATCATGACCTGCGCGAAAGAGGGCGGAAAACTATGAATTTCACCCTCCTGCTCTCCGCGCATCCAAAGCCACTCTTTTCTCTCCCGGCTCTCTCTCTCACTCACTCTCACACGTACACAAACACACACACACCCACGACCCCGCCCCCCATGTCACTCACATGCATGCCGCATTCACTGGACAGGCACAGTAGGAAACCAGAACATCATAACATTGTCCCACACAGCAGCTAACAGCGGGGTTGCTACAATATAAAACTCGCGGGCCACACTAACATTAAACTTTCATATTAAGGTGGGGGCCACAAAATATCGTCCCGAGGGCCGCAATTGGCCCGCGGGCCGCGAGTTTGAGACCCCTGATGTAAGAGAAGCGTGTCCCCGAACCTTCAGCGCTCGCGACTAAAGCGCATTGCCTCAATCTCTTCCGTTCGGCCGCAAGCTCATCCCGTGAACGCGCCGCACGCACCTCGTGATCGGCAAACACGTCCACGCCGAGTCGGGTCAAGACCGAGACGCCGCGCGCGCGCGTGTCCAGCAATGTACCAAATGTGCAGCTCCTTTGGTCAATCCGCTGCTGGATGAGGGTCTCGCCAAGCCCGTTCGAGTCGAGTTGGGTTCGTCTGACCATACTTCACCGCGCCGGTCAGTGCGGAGAGCGTAGACGTAGGGGAGCATAGAAGTGCAGCACAACGATGGGGATTGCTGTAATATCTGACGCGAACCACCAAGCATGCCCGCAGTAATACACATACATTCGTGTGCCAATTAATCGTAAAGCATTCTCATGTAATTCTTGTCATACCCCAGGGTGTAATCAGGTGTCGTCTCTAACTCGTCGTATCCTCTAACCTCTCCACTTGGCCTATGCACAAGGGTCATTGGCCGAAACGTCTATCTACGTAAAACAATAATTTGCCTTTCAGGGCCACAGTGTTATTGTCGAATGTGCCGAGGAGTTTGTTGTTGTTGTTCGTTTCTAAATCGGCAGTTGCGGAAGCGTTCACCAATCGCAGCGTCCGACGACTTCGTCCGCGGCTCGAGCGGAGGAGGAGGAGATGTTGGGCGAACGCCCACCGGGGGTCAGAGCGTGCACAGGGGCCGTCCATAAATGACGTCACGCGATTTTGGGCGATTTTTGACCCCCCCTCTCGTCACACGGCGTCACAAAAAGTCAGAACCCCCCCCCCCCCTCAAATATGATGTCACAAAACATATTTCAATTTTGAAAATAAAACACGCTTCAAATCGATTTAAACTATTGTCATTGAAGTGCGTATTTAATGTGGCGCTGCACTCTGATGTTGTCGGAGTGTTGGTATAACAATTAGCGTTGTTATAACAATTCTATATTTATTTAAAGTTGCGCATTTTTACGTGACGTCACATTTCTCAACCCCCCCACCTCGTCACACATCGTCACAAAAATCTGACCCCCCCCTCCCCTAGGTGCGTGACGTCATTTATGGACGGCCCCACAGGGAATTCCTTGCAGCGCGCCTCTGCGTGACGATGCCACGGCAGTGACTGCATGGAGGAGGCACGTGCCGTGCACATTCGCCGTAGATGGGGGACGGCGTCAAGGTTGCGGGTTCCACTCGGCCTAGCGGGAGAGCCGCTTTACGACACGCGACTATAGAACTCGTACAGACATCCTGCGTCTGAATAACAATTAATATTATTACGATGATAACGACGATTTCTTTTGGCTTCCCCAGGAGAGCCTCGCCGAGTCTCAACGGTCTGTTTCAGGAGCGTCCTCGTGAACACCACGGCACGTTTCGAAATATATTTCATTTCCTCCAACCGTTTACAAAAATAATTCTACGTTCTACTATGTGTCATTATATTTCATTACATTTACTTCATTATATTTTATTACATTTACTTCATTATATTTCATTACATTTACTTCATTATATTTTATTACATTTACTTCATTATATTTCATTACATTTACTTCATTATATTTTATTACATTTACTTCATTATATGTTATTACATTTACTTCATTATATTTCATATCTGCCGATTGCCTTCAACCCCTCTTCCGCCCCCTGCATCCCATCGTGCTCTGGGCGTCACGTGACAGAAACTCCGTTCGGATCTCCCACAGTGCAGCAGCGCGACGCGACGACCCCTTAGTGTCAAGGCAACGGCCCGCGGAAGAGGATACCACAGAGCTGCTTCCGAGATCCCCTTTAACAAACAAAACATAATACAAATATAACCCGTAAAAACAAAGTTTTTCACTATAAATCCTTTATATGCGTGGCGGCTAGAGTCCTCTCGTCCTCTGGCTTGAGATGGCTGCCACCTATGGGTCAGATGATTGCATGGCACCATTAAGCAATTGGTAATTAAATATAAAAATTTTGTCCTAAAAAGTGTAAAATTTTGGGGAAAAAATGTCACGAACATAAATTGTCACGCACAACGAGTCTGTGTGCAAAATGTCAGCTCGATTGGATCACGGGAAGTGGGTTAAAAAACGACCGAAAGATTTGCACGGTCGTAAGCGCGCAAGCAAGCAAGTGAACTTAATATAAAGGATTTAATAAGGGAGCTCTGGTCCGCCGCAGTAAGAGGCCAGCATTTCCCCCACCAGCTCGGCAATCGGTGGGGTTCATGTTCGTCGCAAGGCCAACCGGATCAAGTGCGGAACCCAATGTGACGCGCTTGCTGCTGTTGTTGTTGTTGTGTTGTCACTGGTGACGGGCCTGACAATCCACTCGCTGCACTTGCGGGAACGTGGGCCGACTCTCACACTCGAGCGGTGTCGCCATGCGCAAGTTCACAGTGTCTCTAATCATATATTCTATAGAAATGTCTGAAATGTTCTTGTGAAAGCGTCACTCTGAGTCTCAAGACTCTTAAGTCGATTTGGTTTTTTTGAAGGTGGAACACTTATACTTACGTTGAAAGGTTTGACCAAATTCCAATGGCGATGAAAATTTTGGCTTCGCGGGAGGACGGAACGGGGGATGCCGGACAAAGCTGAGCTCAGTTGGGAGGAGTCGCCGCTGCCGCCGCCGCCACTCAGAGGGCGCGCGGTCTTACTGATGAACTCGTCGAGTGATTTGTTGCGTTTGTTGTTGACAATCTGTGACTGTGCACCGCTGCGAATGTAGCGGCAGCAGCAGCACCGAATCGCTTCGCTCGCTATTTATACATTGGAGCCCGGCGTTGCCAGCCGTCTTTGGTCATTTCTCGAATCGATTATCGCGCAGTTCATTCCCGTCGGCCGTCGTGAAGGCGGGGGGTCTTTCTACTCGCCAGTGATGTTACAGACGGATCGGGGTACACGGACACGGCCAAGACGAATCGATATATCGGCGAAACTCCGCCCTTGCTGTGCGAACCTCGATCCCAGGCTGCGTTCCCGGGCTGAAGCGCATTCGCTGTGGCTGGGCCAAGGCTGGTTGGGATTCCCTACCTACCGCTGGAGATTCGTTTATTCGATGGTGTGGACACTTTCAATAAGTATCGTCCTAAACCCACATCTTGGCAAGTCAATGTAGTCTTCATAGCTTCTCCGTCTCTCTTGGCCGTGTTCTTACAAGGCGCCTTGAGGCACTTTGACGAATACATGTTAATCATTATTACTGGATGAGCTTTGGAACAACAGCACGGAGAGAGACAGAAAGATTGAGCGCGTCGATCTGTGAGCCAGTGCAAGTTAAAATGTATCTTCTCGATTGTTGAGAAAAGTCAGTGGGACAGAGCAAAACAACTGGTAACACCCTAATATGGTCGTAGCTAATCTTTAGGCGGTACCCAGTTTTGTATTTGGCCGACGATACGCTAGGGACAGGCTTTTGTAACCTCACCTCATTTCCAACGCAGATAAATAGCAAGCAAGTCTTCCTCGTGCGTGTGTTGTGTGTTGTCCTTTTCACCCCCCACTGCGGCACCTCCGATTAGTGGAACGGTGGGGAGGCCTTCATTCAGCAGGGGAACTATCAAGGCTGACAACGATGACGATACACAAACAACTGGTTATCGTGATGCCCTGCATCCGCTGGAGGCGCTATGTCGGCCGCAAGGCTACAACGGAAAAACCAAATGCTTCTGTGGGAGTTCCAATCCGGATGGTGGCTACAACACGTGTAGTAGTAGCTACACGTGTAGCTACTACTACACGTGTTGTAGCTACTACTATACGTGTTGTAGCTACAACACGTGTAGTAGTAGCTACACGTGTAGTAGCTACAAATGCTACAGGCCCCGCACTTTCAAGGGCCCCGCGCTAAATGCTTTCAAGCTGTCAATATCGGTTCAGTTATTCCGCACTTGTTCTATTACTATAGCACTACGAGCTTTTTTGCCCGTCCAAGGACGGGTGTATATTACAGTACATCTGAAATATTCAATAGAAAAATTGTTCAGCTCATGATTATTAATGAGGAGGGGTGGGGTGGCCCCATGTGGAGTGACGTCACCCCCTCATTGTTATTGGGGAGGGGTGCGGCATGCGGAGTGACCTCAACCGCTCATGGTTATTAGGGAGGGGTGCGGCATGCGGAGTGACCTCACCCGCTCATGGTTATTAGGGAGGGGTGCGGCATGCGGAGTGACCTCACCCGCTCATGGTTATTAGGGAGGGGTGCGGCATGCGGAGTGACCTCACCCGCTCATGGTTATTAGGGAGGGGTGCGGCATGCGGAGTGACATCACCCGCTCATGGTTATTAGGGAGGGGTGCGGCATGCGGAGTGACATCACCCGCTCATGGTTATTGGGGAGGGGTGCGGCATGCGGAGTGACATCACCCGCTCATGGTTATTAGGGAGGGGTGCGGCATGCGGAGTGACATCACCCGCTCATGGTTATTGGGGAGGGGTGCGGCATGTGTAGTGACGTCACCCCCTCATGGTTATTAGGGAGGGGTGCGGCATGTGGAGTGACCTCACCCGCTCATGGTTATTGGGGAGGGGTGAGGCATGTGGAGTGTGCGACCTTCTAGTGCGTCAGTGTAAATTACACGCGTGGTGCATGAATATTAATGAAGGGGGGGGGGGGGCTCTTTTTCAGTGACGTCACACACGGATGTAGCACTGTGCTGCGTAGATTTATTTTTTGACGTCACTTCCTATAAAGAAACGCTGTCATATTTGAAGCGACTCTGCGTTATAAACTATTTAACTCAGCTCGACCTTCCTCTGCGCTGGTGTAAACATCCACCCGCTCATGAATATTAGTGAGCGGGGTGTGCCTCGTGTGGAGTGACGTCACGCGGTGGGGTGTGCCTCATGTGGAGTGACGTCACGCGGTGGGGTGGGCCTCATGTGGAGTGACGTCACGCGGTGGGGTGTGTCTCATGTGGAGTGACGTCACGCGCGGGACGGACAGACATTTCTGGGCGATTATAGTAGGCAATACCGCCTTCAACTTTTACGAACGACTGCGTGTTTAAGATTAGCGATTTGTCGTATTATTTGGCTGTATAGCAAATGAAAAAATTACAATTTTTTTACTGTGCAAGTAAAACAGTGTTTTAATATTTGCGTGTTTTTATTTTATTTAGGGCCCCTTCATAACGTCCGCTACCTCATTGTTCAACGTAACAACAACAACAGCAACAACAACAAACAACATATTTGGCGACACTTGCTTTGCAAGTGATGTACAATCACTGTTAACATTATAGGCAAGCTCACCTATAGCGTACAGGACCCTTGGCCAATTTTCTAGCTTGGACGAAGACCCCCCCCCCCCCCCCCCCCCTAGGGAGCCTCTCCTGCCGCGAGACGCGTCCGTCACGTGTTCGAACACGACGAGCGAATTGGGGGAAACCCAAATCATCCTTCGGGCTGCACCGCCAGGTCGGCCGACGACTGCCCCCGTGGCTGCCCCTGGCACGGTGCCCATCATCGCGAACCTTCCCACTTGCCCGCCACCCGCGTCGACCGATCTGGTCCACCGAGCCACGGATCTGGCAACGTTTGCCTCCCCGGGAGCAATGGATCCTCATCCTCCTCCTGCCGCTGCTGCTGCTGCTGGCTCCTCCTGGCTCCCCAGCTGCTCACGCGCGGCCAGGCGAGAGGATGTGGAACACGTCTTCGCCGAGCAGCAGACGGGCGAGCGTGTGGAGGAGTCGCGGGTACCAGTGAATTCCTTCTCCCTCCGCTCCCGGTGCGTTCTTGCTACTGCTGCTGCCGCTGCCGCTGCTATTGCCGTCGCCGCCGCTGCTGCTGCTGCGCGAATGTATCCCGAGGCCCCGCATGAGCTCGTGGGCCGTGCGGAGCGGCGCGAAGGCGACGTGAGCCAGGCCGTGCGTCTCGACGGCCGCGTAGCACGACACCAGCAGCCCGTCGACGATCGCCGTGCCGTGGTGCGTGAGCGGCGCGTACGACCCCAGCGCCTCCACCCAGCTCACGCGCACCACGCGCACCGCACGCAGCCGCGGTGCTCCGTCATCGCCAACAACAACACCACTACCACCACCACTAACGCCACCAGCACCACCACTAACGCTACCACCAGCACCACCACTAACGCTACCACCAGCACCACCACTAACGCCACCAGCACCACCACTAACGCTACCGCCAACACCACCACTAACGCCACCAGCACCACCACTAACGCTACCGCCAGCACCACCACTAACGCTACCACCAGCACCACCAGGAAGATCAACACCACCGCCACCACCAACACGACCAGTAGCAGCAGGATCAGCAAGAGCACCCGCCAGCTCAAAGACGAACATGCCGGGCCGCACGCGGCTGGCAAAGAGGGCCACGGCGCGCTCCTCCGGGGGAACACCGCTGCCACTATCGCCGCCGCCGTCATCGTCGGAGTCTCCGGGCGCGGCGAACACGAGGTGCGAGGGGGGTGACGAGGAGGCGGCCGCCGCCTTCCGTCTCCAGGGTGATGAAGCGGCGCCGCTGGCGGGGCTCGCGGTCGAGGAAGAGGAGGAGGTCGCTGTAGGCGGGCGGCGAGGTGGGCCCGCTCGCCGCCAGGACGCGCTCGCCGGCCCGCAGGTCGCGCAGCCTCTTGGAGCCGCCGCCCTCCACCAAGAGGCGCGCGTCGCCGTGGAAGCAGCCCTCGCTGCCCTTGGCCGCCGCGATGTTGGAGTTCTCTGCACGGGTGGGATGGAGGTAGAGATGCGGGGGGTGTGGAGGGTGGGGGGGATGGAGAGAGACCGGTTAGAGAATGAGACATCGAGATGAAGAGAGGGGATATGGACAGATGGAGAGAGAGAAATATAGATTGAGACATAGAGATGGAGAGATAGAGGGATGGAGAGAGACCGGCAGAGACGGAGATGGAGAGAGAATGAGATGGAGAGAGAATGAGATGGAGAGAGAGGGAATCTGGTGATGCTGCTGCTACTGCATTGGCAGCGGTCCGCAGGCACACTGTTGTATCCTAACCCTTCTTCCATAATTGAGATTAATAATATTTGATGATTTTTATATATTATCTTTTTACTTGTTTTTTTTAATGAGTGAAACACACCAAGCGCAGCAAACTGCAAAACACCAGGTGTTGTTAAGTAATGAACTGGAGGAGGGCTAGGATGGCAGAATTTGCAACCTTGCTTCAAGGAAAGATAAGGCCTGATGAACGGGCACATGTCACCCGTGCAGGCGGCAGAGACAGTGGGAGTGTCAGCCAGACATAGTTAAGGCAAAAAGCCCAACCATCCTGCATGGTTTTAAAGTAACGTCAAAATTCGAAATTCAACAACAGAGTAGGCTAAATTATCGATTCTCGCGCTCGCTCAAATTGGAGACCAGGCTGCGAGCTACATAAATGAACCATTGCCCATTTGCTAATCCAATACTGAATGTTAATATTACTGAAGTCAAAACGAATTCTATGACCTCAGCACATGGGCAAATAATAGGGCAGTGTCGACTCAAAGGCAATGGAAGAAACAGAGGCGCCTTTGTCTAAATCACAACCACAGAAAGCCAGGAATCATCACTGATTGTGTGTTAGGGATTCCGAGCTAATTAGAACACGTGCACACAGAAAGGGAGGTAGAAGCACGCCTTGTTCTCCTGCAGCTGAGGAAACAAAGATAAACCCAAAGAGGCCTTGGACCTGAAATTAAGAATAACATTCCCAGAGCAGAAGGTTGGAGGGACAGGGGAGAGCTGATTTAAAAAAAGTGTTGTATATCTCTCAAGGCGGGCAGACCCAGCTAAATAACACGGCTGCGGGGGTCACCAAAAGTTCGCGTTCGCCTAGTTAAGACAAAAAGCTCAATTATTCTGTATTGCTATTAAAGTAACGTTAAAGTCGGAATTTAACAACAGGGTAGGCTAAAGTTTGATATTCACACCCACTCCAATTAAACCAGGTCACAAGTACGCCTACTGAACCATCACCATCATTAAGTCAATATGAAATGTTATTTCCATACTTTAATGCTTTCTATACAACTCGACCCGAAGCATATGCATGAAAAGACAAAGTAAAACTTATGAAAAGCCAGGATAACGGGATGAATCACCACCAGGTCGAATATAAATACATAATAAAAAAAACGATGTTAAACCCAGGGTCGGAGAGAAAGGGAGATCCCGGCCGTCTTTGTATCCCCGCAACGCGGGATAGGAGTGTGTATACGCTCGGGGAAACACCTACACTTGAGTCAAGCACCACGATGGGAAACGACAGACCTTAGGTTACATACAGAATCATAACTGTGAAATAGTAAGGGACAAATGTTAACTTAAAACTTTTTAACCATTTCTTTGTGCGCCGGGTCGGAGAGAGTGTTGCCCCTCCCTCCAGGTTGTGCAACACGAACAAAGACGCCTATGAGACATTTGTAACGTCTGTGTTTTGGGTTCATGAAGAAGGCCAGACAAGAGATAATATTGCACCCAGACAGAGAGACGACCTCGAGGCAATTTGTAACATCTGATTGTTTGCTCGTGGGTTTATGGAGGGAGTGTGACAACGAATATACCGTCAGTGATGCACACAAGGACACACGGACATACGGACAGACACATGGACACACCTGCCTACGGACAGATCCTGACACAGCAAAATCGGAAGAAGCCCCGCCTTGTGGGCGGGATCCAGGGGGATTTTTCGGCATAAAGTAAAGGATCCTGAGCATTGGAAGTCAGTGCGACGAGAGGGTCCACTCAGGAGTGCGACGGGAGGGTCGACTCAGGAACGAGTGCGACCAGAGTGGGTCCACTCAGGAGTGCGACCAGCGGGTCCACTCAGGAGTGCGACCAGAGGGTCGACTCAGGAGCGAGGGCGACCAGCGGGTCGACCCAGGAGCGAGCTCGACCGGGAGGGTCGACTCAGGAGCGAGCTGCGACCAGCGGGTCGGCTCGACTCATCTTCAGCTCGTCAACCTCTGCCGAATCGGGGGTCTCTGCTGCCACCGGAGTGGTGAGCATCGCGGATCGGCGACAACCCAGAGCTGCACGCTACGAGCGAGTTGTGGGCGCCACCTACCGACCGGGTTCCGAACTGCGACAGCGTATCAACGGGCATCCGAACCAGTTCGCCACGGTGACAGGGGATCAACTGATACGTATGACGCGCACCGCCCCCTCACCACACGACCACCAGGCGTCTGTTTGACCTAAAGAATCGACTCCGAACACTGACTATTCAAGACAACTCTTACCACTCAAAAACACTCGAACCCATAAGCCATCCGTGGCTGGAAAGCATCACAACGAGGACCGAGTGATGGCCCTCCGTCGTTTATAAGAGTATTCTTAATTTTTATCTTTAATATTTAGTGGGCTGTACTCTTAATCGCATAAATTCCCAACAGATCCATCAATACGAACTGATTCTTGGCACCTCCTTCCGCCGAGCCACGCTCACGTGGGGAGTGGTGGCCCACCGGATCCTTATCAGGTGATCTGGTCCCCAATTAGTAAACTTGGTATAAGATAACGAGCTTCGGAAAAGGAGCACCGTCGCAGGCCCTTACTCCGAGCCGTTCTGTTGTCAGATGACCTGCCGATGTATCTGTTGAGATTGGTGCCTTTAAGAATAATAACTGTTTTTGATTGTGTTTTTTTTTATCGCCGTATAATCTTTCAAGTATCTTTCAGTCATAATCGCCGCACGTACTCGCATCCTCTACAGAATATTCAACTGTCCCGTGACCCAAGGTGTTAACAACGTGATAAGGGTTGCGTATGGTCAATAAGGAGTGTGGTACTGCGTGAACAATATTGAGTATAATCATTCATTAACATTAAGGTTTTCTTAAGCATAGTATTTGCGTGTTTTAACGACTCTCTCTCTCACTAACAACCATCGCGTTATGCGGGATCCATGTGCAGTTGTCAAAGTGAAATCAGACAATCGTTGATGATACTGTATTGATGCCGTGTTGACGTTCCGGGATTGAGAGTTCGCATATTATATCATAGTTAAGGTTGAATTAGTAATAAATTGATCAATACAGAAGTGGTTGTGTGATTCTTTCCTGAAATCTATGCATAAGATCTGCTTCTGCGTTGAGATTTGAACTTGGTGACCTTAATAAACACACTAATACATACTCAGTAAATGTTAAAGCGATAACGGGGTGAACCGGGGTCTGGTTATCATAACGACTTGCGTTATCATAATTACACCCACTCGCATAATTAATACGATTACCTCTCGAATTGGCATAATTAAAATGTGCGTAATTACATAAATTAACATTTCCGGATAATTACACATTTGGCCAAATTTCATTTAATTATTATTATTTCCACTGAATATTCATAACCCACATATACAACATAATAATTTCACCCACGCACGCATACAACATAACAAATTTTCATACCCAACATATACAACATAATGGGGGCTCGTCTTCCGGGATCTCTCGCAGACAGTTATGCATGAATTCAGGAACGAATCACTGATGTGTTAATCAAAGTGTTGTGAACTAACGTTGCCTTGTGATTGTAAACGGGGGTATACAAACAAAACGCGCTCTGAAAGGAAATACCAGAGTAGCAGAGTATAACAAAGACAGCTGGGCTGAGATTATTTGCTCGAGTTGAACTGACGCATCCTGTGATACAATTGTTTATATGCACTCTGAAAAGAAATATTAAGGTAACTCTTGCCATACTTAAGATGCTAGGATTAAGAATAATATTTGAATGGGTTACGGGATACGGGGAGGTCGTATTTAAACGTACCGACCAATCTGTTACAAAGCAGTACAGTCAGAGAGACATATGGGAAGGGAGCTGTATCGATAACACGAACACACCTCGGGGGAAACTAATTGACTGGATAAAAAGTAACGAAGGCAAACACGATGCAAAAACTGCAGAGAAGGCAGGACAGGACTCATACCTTCTCACACAGGCATACAGACAGGGATTGTGGAATGAGGGAAATTTTGGAAAGGAAACGGGAGAGAAATCGTCTCTAATAAACGACGAGAAATGTCCTCACACCCTCGAGAGGGAGGAGAAATCAAAGCTCGCGACACCAGCGAAACTCACAGACGTTGAGCCACAGAATAAATATGGAAGTAACATCAAATCACTCTCTTGGGTACGTGGACAGAGTCCAGGGATTGATTGCACAAAAGTTAAAGTAAAATCGCCAGGACATGGTACACTAAGGGCAGAGGCAAAAACTGAAGGGAAATGGCAACACGAGCGACACGGCCCTGGGCGCGCACACAGAAAATGCACACCACTTAAACACAGGGGACACAGCACAGACCAAAGTGACAGATTGCCTGATGATAACTTGTTGATGATGACGCTGTCAGCAATCAACTTTCGGAATACCTGTTCACCAGTAAAACCCTTAAGTTGATGGACAAGGCTCTAGTCAGAATTCCCGATTTTGACCCCCACAATAAGACTATGGATATCCACACACATATCGCGACAGTGGAAGAGGAGGCAATGATTAGAGGGCTGAGGAGACGGGATGAAAAAGCGAGTTTGTTGAAACGGACCTTACATAAAGAATCTATTCCATGGGTAAAGTCACTACCACACAAGGTTAGAAATGATTTTAAACAATTGAGCCTGGCAGTGATTCGGAAGTTTGGAGAATATTCGACACTCACTGAGGGGTTTTATGCTGTAAAATCGATGACCCAGGGCATGGACCAAGATCCACGTGACTACCTCGTCCAATTTAAAGAGCGTATTACGCAGGCGATGTGAATCAATACCACGAAGGGGATAAAATGTTCAAAATAATGTTTTTTGAATCCTTAAGCCCAGAGATTACAGAAAGGGTGAGAATAGTTTTGAATCCAGAAACCGCATCCTTACGCCGCATAGAGAGCAAGGCGTACATGGCATGGTTATACAGAGCTAAGAATCATAATTCGGATCCAGAACACAGGGAGAGGGATGAGGAACCCAGCCTCTCAGAGAGGAATAAAAATCACCGAGCAGTCCCACCATGCAGAGAGCAGCAGAAACGCACGCACACATGGCAAAATAACCCAGAGAGAGGTTGGCACGAGAATGAGAGCGGCACAAAGCCGAACATTCAGGAGAATCGCAGGAGGGGGAGGTTCAGAATAGAACCATACCAACACCCCATGCCCCGACATGCGCAAGGTCAAGATTACCCACAGGGATGGCGAAGTAACAATCCAGGAAAATTTGGCACCCAAATGGGAAAAACACTGGGCCAAGGGTGCAGGAGAATCGTAGGAGGGAGAGGTTCAGAGCAGAACCATATCAACACCCCATCCCACGACACACGCAAGGTTCAAATTACGCACAGAGATGGGAAGATAACCACCTAGCGGGAAGGTGTTACACATACCGCGGAGGTATGGATGCGAACATTCACGAGAATCGCAGGATGGGAGGTCAAACACAATCGATACAATTCCGACCAATTCCTCCACCGGCTATACCAGGAGGGAATAGAGGAATAACACAGAATACGGTCCAAATACGTGATGAACCATCCACAGTGATTGAGAGCGGGCAGCCCATACGCGCCACACCCGCCGAGGTGTTAAACCCGGCGCTCAATGTGAAATACAGGCAGGCTGCAAGTGACAGGGCGGGCAAAAACGTGGACAGTGCTCCCGTAAATGACGCGCGGATCGAATACAAGGACAGGGTTGCATTGAAGCGTGATCGGACAGTACAAAAACAGACAGCAGGGACACGCCCTGAGGAGCGCAGGCATGAGCCTTTGAATGGAAAATATCCAAGGGAAACCAAAAATCATGTGGATCGGAGTGCTAAAATGGAGACGAATGTCCATGACGTATCGGGAATGGTGTTGAAATCCAACACACTAGTAAAACAAAGAGGGCAACATTACGAGGGACAGAATTAAATCGACACACTGACTCGGCAAATGTGCATGTAATCGCAGAGAGAGCGAATGCCTCGAACCAAATGTCAAAGTGGGTCGTGTGCGCGAATTCTGGTTATGTGCAGCACAATTTTTCACCACACACTCCCACGACACAGAGAGTGAGAGAGGGAAACTACAAAACGAACCCGAAACCGTGATCGAATTATCGAAGTGGTGAACGAGGCAACATGAGGAAGGTAACGCATAAATGCGTTCGAAACCGCTACCTAGCGTTTCCCAGGATTTAACAAAAACAAAAATGAATATTCGTCGGAGTCATGATGTATCAGAACCGATGTAACGCAATATCGATGTTTAACGCTTGTTTAATTTTCTTTGCTCAATTCAAATAACCATGTTAAGTTGTGACACGTACGCGCGCGTTGTAAGGAATAGCAGCAAAACTTGAGGACAATCGATGGTTCATGATGGAAGAAGGGTATACATTTTTTTAAAATAACCCGTGGCCATTTGACCATGGTCATTTTTAAAAGGGCGGTATGTTGTATCCTAACCCTTCTTCCATAATTGAGATTAATAATATTTGATGATTTTTATATATTATCTTTTTACTTGTTTTTTTTAATGAGTGAAACACACCAAGCGCAGCAAACTGCAAAACACCAGGTGTTGTTAAGTAATGAACTGGAGGAGGGCTAGGATGGCAGAATTTGCAACCTTGCTTCAAGGAAAGATAAGGCCTGATGAACGGGCACATGTCACCCGTGCAGGCGGCAGAGACAGTGGGAGTGTCAGCCAGACATAGTTAAGGCAAAAAGCCCAACCATCCTGCTATGGTTTAAAGTAACGTCAAATTCGAAATTCAACAACAGAGTAGGCTAAATTATCGATTCTCGCGCTCGCTCAAATTGGAGACCAGGCTGCGAGCTACATAAATGAACCATTGCCCATTTGCTAATCCAATACTGAATGTTAATATTACTGAAGTCAAAACGAATTCTATGACCTCAGCACCATGGGCAATAATAGGGCAGTGTCGACTCAAAGGCAATGGAAGAAACAGAGGCGCCTTTGTCTAAATCACAACCACAGAAAGCCAGGAATCATCACTGATTGTGTGTTAGGGATTCCGAGCTAATTAGAACCCGTGCACACAGAAAGGGAGGTAGAAGCACGCCTTGTTCTCCTGCAGCTGAGGAAACAAGATAAACCCAAAGAGGCCTTGGACCTGAAATTAAGAATAAACATTCCCAGAGCAGAAGGTTGGAGGGACAGGGGAGAGCTGATTTAAAAAAGTGTTGTATATCTCTCAAGGCGGGCAGGACCCAGCTAAATAACACGGCTGCGGGGGTCACCAGAAGTTCGCGTTCGCCCTAGTTAAGACAAAAAGCTCAATTATTCTGTATTGCTATTAAAGTAACGTTAAAGTCGGAATTTAACAACAGGGTAGGCTAAAGTTTGATATTCACACCCACTCCAATTAAACCAGGTCACAAGTACGCCTACTGAACCATCACCATCATTAAGTCAATATGAAATGTTATTTCCATACTTTAATGCTTTCTATACAACTCGACCCGAAGCATATGCATGAAAAGACAAAAGTAAAACTTATGAAAAGCCAGGATAACGGGATGAATCACCACCAGGTCGAATATAAATACATAATAAAAAAAACGATGTGAAACCCAGGGTCGGAGAGAAAGGGAGATCCCGGCCGTCTTTGTATCCCCGCAGCGCGGGATAGGAGTGTGTATACGCTCGGGGAAACACCTACACTTGAGTCAAGCACCACGATGGGAAACGACAGACCTTAGGTTACATACAGAATCATAACTGTGAAATAGTAAGGGACAAATGTTAACTTAAAACTTTTTAACCATTTCTTTGTGCGCCGGGTCGGAGAGAGTGTTGCCCCTCCCTCCAGGTTGTGCAACACGAACAAAGACGCCTATGAGACATTTGTAACGTCTGTGTTTTGGGTTCATGAAGAAGGCCAGACAAGAGATAATATTGCACCCAGACAGAGAGACGACCCTCGAGGCAATTTGTAACATCTGATTGTTTGCTCGTGGGTTTATGGAGGGAGTGTGACAACGAATATACCGTCAGTGATGCACACAAGGACACACGGACATACGGACAGAACATGGACACACCTGCCTACGGACAGATCCTGCCACAGCAAAAATCGGAAGAAGCCCCGCCTTGTGGGCGGGATCCAGGGGGATTTTTTCGGCATAAAGTAAAGGATCCTGAGCATTGGAAGTCAGTGCGACGAGAGGGTCCACTCAGGAGTGCGACGGGAGGGTCGACTCAGGAAACGAGTGCGACCAGAGTGGGTCCCACTCAGGAGTGCGACCAGCGGGTCCACTCAGGAGTGCGACCAGAGGGTCGACTCAGGAGCGAGGGCGACCAGCGGGTCGACCCAGGAGCGAGCTCGACCGGGAGGGTCGACTCAGGAGCGAGCTGCGACCAGCGGGTCGGCTCGACTCATCTTCAGCTCGTCAACCTCTGCCGAATCGGGGGTCTCTGCTGCCACCGGAGTGGTGAGCATCGCGGATCGGCGACAACCCAGAGCTGCACGCTACGAGCGAGTTGTGGGCGCCACCTACCGACCGGGTTCCGAACTGCGACAGCGTAATCAACGGGCATCCGAACCAGTTCGCCACGGTGACAGGGGATCAACTGATACGTATGACGCGCACCGCCCCCTCACCACACGACCACCAGGCGTCTGTTTGACCTAAAGAATCGACTCCGAACACTGACTATTCAAGACAACTCTTACCACTCAAAAACACTCGAACCCATAAGCCATCCGTGGCTGGAAAGCATCACAACGAGACCGAGTGATGGCCCTCCGTCGTTTATAAGAGTATTCTTAATTTTTATCTTTAATATTTAGTGGGCTGTACTCTTAATCGCATAAATTCCCAACAGATCCATCAATACGAACTGATTCTTGGCACCTCCTTCCGCCGAGCCACGCTCACGTGGGGAGTGGTGGCCCACCGGATCCTTATCAGGTGATCTGGTCCCCAATTAGTAAACTTGGTATAAGATAACGAGCTTCGGAAAAGGAGCACCGTCGCAGGCCCTTACTCGAGCCGTTCTGTTGTCAGATAACCTGCCGAGTATCTGTTGAGATTGGTGCCTTTAAGAATAATAACTGTTTTTGATTGTGTTTTTTTTTTATCGCCGTATAATCTTTCAAGTATCTTTCAGTCATAATCGCCGCACGTACTCGCATCCTCTACAGAATATTCAACTGTCCCGTGACCCAAGGTGTTAACAACGTGATAAGGGTTGCGTATGGTCAATAAGGAGTGTGGTACTGCGTGAACAATATTGAGTATAATCATTCATTAACATTAAGGTTTTCTTAAGCATAGTATTTGCGTGTTTTAACGACTCTCTCTCTCACTAACAACCATCGCGTTATGCGTGATCCATGTGCAGTTGTCAAAGTGAAATCAGACAATCGTTGATGATACTGTATTGATGCCGTGTTGACGTTCCGGGATTGAGAGTTCGCATATTATATCATAGTTAAGGTTGAATTAGTAATAAATTGATCAATACAGAAGTGGTTGTGTGATTCTTTCCTGAAATCTATGCATAAGATCTGCTTCTGCGTGAGATTTGAACTTGGTGACCTTAATAAACACACTAATACATACTCAGTAAATGTTAAAGCGATAACGGGGTGAACCGGGGTCTGGTTATCAATAACGACTTGCGTTATCATAATTACACCCACTCGCATAATTAATACGATTACCTCTCGAATTGGCATAATTAAAATGTGCGTAATTACATAAATTAACATATTTCCGGATAATTACACATTTGGCCAAATTTCATTTAATTATTATTATTTCCACTGAATATTCATAACCCACATATACAACATAATAATTTCACCCACGCACGCATACAACATAACAAATTTTCATACCCAACATATACAACAACACACACCAACAACGACAACGACGACAACTCAACACATGCGTCAATAACCACTCTGGTCTTGCTCGACATTATGCTTTTGTGTTTGCAGATGCGTTACGAAAACAACAACAACAACAACGACGACAAAAAGGGGGGCTCTCAACACAGGTAAATGGCCGTAGCATGGAGCACACAGTCAGCCCCCAAGCCTCGCAACTTCAGCACTCTGGACAGCGCGGTTGGGGAAGAAGTTGGGGGATTGTGCGGTCCCGACGTCACTCGCCAGCAATGTTCGAGCCCGAGACCGGGGCTCGAACTCAGGTGGCCAGGCGCGAGAGCCGTGCAGTGTCGAGAGCCGTCGCGACAGCGCTCCAAAGTGACAACGGTGACGACAGCGGCTACGGCCAGCGGAGCAACATCGTCAGTCGCACGGAGTGTGACTCCCCACGCGGTGCGGAAAGTCGCTGCCGAAGGTTAAACACTCAACAGGAAACAAGAGAAGCGTCACTTTTACACGAGTGGACAAATACAGCGTGGGTCACATGAAGGGCGCGTGTATGTGTGTGTACATGTACACACATACCGTGTGTGTGTGTGTGTGTACATGTACACACACACACATACACGTGTGTGTGTGTGTATGTGTGTACATGTACACACACACATACACACGTGTGTGTGTGTGTGTGTACATGTACACACACACACACACGTGTGTGTATGTGTGTATGTGTGTACATGTACACATACATACACACACACGTGTGTGTGTATGTGTGTATGTGTGTGGTTAGCGCCGCCGTGTTCGTGTAGCCCGGTTAGACTAGTCGATTCCAGCTCACGGCCAACACCGGTGACAATTATCTGAACCGGTCCAAGTCCTCCTCCTCTAGGTCGACTCAGCCTCAAATGAGTATGTCTGATGTGGTGTGTAAACATCGCCACTCGGGAGACAGAGGCGGCGGGGCGTTGTGCTGGCCACCCACCCCCTCGTGTGACACGCCGGCCTTCATAGGTGCTCGCTAACAGCACTTGCCCCTACAGCCTGTGAAGACTATACGGGGATCTGTTTCTTTTGTGTTTGGCGCTGCGCTGCGCTACGAACCCAGCGAGCCGAGTTCGATTCCCGCTCACGGCCAACACCAGTTGGCGATTAACGGAACCGGTTCTGAGCCTCCCCCTAGGTCGACTCAGCCTCAAATGAGTACATGGTACAGAGTGTGTAAACATCGCCTGTCGGGCGTGGTGATGGCCACCCACCCCCCCCCCCCCCCCTCGTGTGTAGCCACGGCGCCTGAGGACCTTTTTGCCTCTGAAGGCCACGGAGCTATATCCCTGCGGCTCGATCGTGAGCTGCTTGTGGGAGAACACGAATTAAATTGTTTTTATTAAATGAGATGAGCACACACAGTCGCCTTCATCGCATATCCGTCTCTACGCATGAAACATCAAGGTATTTGTTTTATGGCTGTGATGTTTTTTTAAGCGAGTCGGATATGTGAAGGAGACACGGCTTACTTGTTTACTACTGAATAGTCTACCGCAGCACGTGAAGTAGGACCATTGCCCGAAACGTCGCCTACGACATACAGTACACACACACACATCACTTACCGTGGAGCGATGGCCGTGGGGCCACCACGTTTGTTGTCCTGCCCCCACACCTCCGATTAGTGCGGTTGGCTACGTACGGTGCGAAAGAAGTTCGCCACACGCACGCGCACTCGTTTAATTGCAACGCCCACATACGCCACAGAAATATTGTCATTGACAAAACGCCAAATGTAGTTGTTTTCTTCTTGTTCTTCTAAACACACTTTTTTTTATTATCAATCGATTAACCGGTTCGACATCACGAACCACGAATAACTCTACCAATAGGGTTTTCCCCTTTTTTTCTGGCAACAAAAACTGACACCTTTTGCAAGGAATCATGCTTACATTAACCACTATACTTGCAGTCAAATGCAAAACAAAAAACAATACTCTGATAATGTATGAATTGTCTTTGAAAATGATTGGTCCACACCAGAGACAGCCTTCTTTAGAGCCTAGTCTCATACAGTGTTCGACCAGATGACGCCAAAAGGCGGCATTCGACTGCGAGTATTGTGGCTAATGTAAGCACGATTCCTTGCAAAAGGTGGCATTTTTTGTTGCCAGAAAAAAGGGGAAACCCCTATTAGTATATTGTGGTGCTGGCAAAGGAGGTCCCACCACGAATAACTCGTCGCTCGCAACGCGCTCACCGGCCTTGACGGAGCAGTGCACGTGCGACTTGGACTCGTAGTGGACCCAGTCGAAGCCCGCCTGGGCGGCGAGGCGTGCCAGCGTGCCGTACTTGTCGCGGTCGCGGTCCGACGTGGTGATGTCCACGGCGCGCCCCTCGTAGTGCAGCGACTCCTCCGAGTGGTGGCCGTCCTCGTCCCAGCCCTCGGTCACGCGCAGCTTCACGCCGGGCCACGTGTTCATCACGGAGATGGCGAGCGAGTTGAGGCGCTCCTTGCAGCGCTGAGCACGAGCGAGCGAGCGGAGAGAGACGGAAGAGAGAGTTGAGAGGGGAGAGACGGGGCAGACTTTTGACTTTTTAAACAACTTTTATTGCCGCCAGCAGCCAGCAACAGCGCTGGAGGCGACTCCGATATGAAATGCACAAAGTCACCAGCAAATGAATGAAAATAAACGCTACAAATCCACGTGCTGTGGCGCTAAATGCGCCGCGCACAACACGAAAGAAAAGTCACGTGGTGGTGGTGGTGGTGGTCATCGCGCACGCCACGGTGACGAGCGAGCGCTTCAGAAGGTGAACACCACGAGGGTGCTGTCCACGCTGGTGCAGAGAGGGGCTTGTCCGGCTCCCAAGTGTAGGGACCGGAGTTCAGTGAGAGGTGGACACAGGAGGGTGTGTGGGTGGCGTAGGTGGAGAGAGTAGAGGGAGAGAGAGAGGCAGAGCGAGAGAGAAACAAGGAGTTGGGGAGAGAAATACAAAGGGGGGTGGGGTGGGAGGTAGACAGATGGAGCGAGAAAGGAAGGAAAGAAGGGTACAGTGGAGGGGAGACACGGGGAGACACGGAGAGACACGGAGAGACACGGAGAGGACACGGGGAGACACGGGGAGACAGTAAATTGCGAGAGAGAAGGGAGATGGCAGTAGGGTAAACAATGGGGTGTGGAGGGGGGTGAAATGACGAGACAAAGGGGCAGAGATGGAGCGGGCGGGAGATGGAGAGAGACGAGGGAAGAGGAGGGGGGTATGCACGGGGAGAACAAGGGTAGAGAAGGAGAGAGAAGGAGACATCGACAGAGATAGACACGATGAGAGGGAGAAATGGAGAGAGAATGAGAATAGGGAGAGAGGGGGGAGCGATACACGGAGAGACGGCGAGAGGGGAACTACAGGGAGGAGGAGGAGGGGGAAGAGTGAGAAATATGGAGACCAACACGGAGAGACGGAAAGAGAGGGAGACACGGGGCTGCGTGTAGAACGAGAGAGAGCGAGAGAGCGGGGGTTACATTAAGCAAAGATTAAAAACAAACGAAATGGTGAACAAAGCAAAGTGCCGACTACACCGAGCATCTTCTGTTTCCACTGATCATAAAAAATGATGATAATATCATCATTAGGAGTATCATCACTGATGATCATTTCATCATTAGAAGTATCATCACTGATGATCATTTCATCATTAGGAGTATCATCACTGATGATCATTTCATCACTTTTGGTTCTTTCGGTAAAGTCACGTAGGTATAAAATAAATTAATGATTTTATGAATTTTCTACCCACGTGACTTTACCGAAAGAACCAAAGAGTATGGATCCTTGCAGTCACAAAACTTCAAATCTAGATTGATCATATCATTATTAATAGTATCATCACTAATGATCATGTTATATTCATTTAGGAGTATCATTACCAGCGCCACCATCAGCAGTACTATCATCATCCTCGCCATCATCTTCCTCGCCATCATCATCTCCTCCACATCCTCATCCCCATCATCATAACCATCATCCATCCTCACCCTCACCTAATCCCCCCCCGCCCCCAATCAAGGCACCCTCCTCACCTGCGTCATGAGGCGGTCGGCCCCGGTGCCCTCCTCGTCCTTGAACACGACGTCGGGGTTGTAGTTGGGCGTCAAGCTCCCGGAACCTCTCGGAGCCGCGTGCGATCTTCCCCTCGTAGCGGCCCGCTCGCGCCCAGCGCCCTCTCGGCCACGTTGGGCACGAACTGCTTGAAGGCGAGCGGCGTCAGCTTGCGCGCCGGGCGCCGCTGGCCCCCGTTCAAGCTACCAGGTCCGCAGGACTCTGCCGGCTGAGGCAGCAGCAGCAGCAGGAGCAGCAGCAGCAGCAGGAGGATGCTGACGGACAGCGGCGGCGGCGGCGGCGGTGATGAGGAGAGCGGCGCGCTCCGCCGATGGGCGAGGAGATGGTCCAGGTGGCGACAATCTCGCCCCATGCTGCTGCCGCCGCAAGATGTCAGCTGGGTGCCCGGCTGTGTGCTGCTGCTGCTGCTGGATGGTGGTGACGCTAAAGCTGCTGACGATTGGTGGTGGCGGTGGTGGCGATGGCGCTGCTACAGCCGATGATGATGGTACAGATGGCGATCGTGTTGCGGATGGTGCTGGTGGTGGTGTGGTGGTGACAATGGCGATTGTGTTGCTGCTAATGATGATGCTTGTGGTGATGTTTGTGGTAATTTTGTGTTGGTCATGGTGATACTGATGGTGATTGTGTATTGCTGATGGTGATGATGGTAATTGTGTATCGCTGATGGTGATGATGGTGATTGTGTATTGCTGATGGTGATGATGGTAATTGTATATTGCTGATGCTGATGGTGATTGTGTATTGCTGATAGTGGTGCTGCTGCTGCTGCTATTACCACCGCTGTCGCTGTTAATGGTGGTGGTGCTGCCGCTGCTGATAATGATATCGCTGTTGGTGGTGGCTGAGTTGTCGGCGAATGCTGCAGGCTGCGCACGTGCGCGTGTGTCCCTCCGTCTCTGTCCGTATGTGTGTGTGCGTGTGTGTGGCCAGTACCAAGACACAAGCAAGCAGCAGCAGCCCTCCTCACCACACAAACCCAGGGGCCAAGCAACGGGGCACGCCGATTGTTGAAGCGCGCTTGCAGAGGCGCACACCACTCGCACCGAGCTGCCAAGCCGCCTTGTCTGCTGCTGCTGCTGCCCGCCTTGTCTGCTGCTGCTGCTGCCGCTGCTGCTGCTACTGCTGGGGCTCTCACCGCAGTCCCGCGGCCTCGTGGTTGCAAATGAATAGTTGGAGCCCCGCGCTGGTGCCAAGAGTGCCGCGCCCTGGGAGACCTCCACCACCTCCACCACTACCTCCTCCACCACCACCTCCACCACCACTACCTCCTCCTCCTCCACCACCTCCTCCCACCACCACCACCTCCTCGTCGTCTCTCGTTCTCTCTGTCTCTCTCGAGCGCGTCCTGGAGCACGTTGTAGAGAGGGAGGGAAGGGGGGAGTGAGGGGCGGGGCTGAAAATCTGGAGCCTGAGATGGAAGGCGAGGGAAACCTCAATCTGTGAAGTGGCGAGAACAAGTGAAGAGGGTCGCACTTCAGACCTCGACGACGCGCCCAGCGAGGGGGCCGAGGGCTCCCAGGAAACGCGAGCAGCCAAGAGCCGGAGGAGCCCCACACAGGACCCCGGCAAGGCAAGCAGCGGGGACCAGGAAGAAGAATGAAGCAGCGGCACAGGAGGATAAAGGCAAGCCGTTTGCAGGCGACATCTGCGACCTTTGCGGGAAGCGGTACAAGAACCGCCCTGGGCCGGGCTGTCATTACACGCACAGCCGCTTAGTGGATGAGGAGGGCGAGGACAAGGACTCGTGGCCCGCCACACCCTGTCACGCGCCGCTCGGAGGACCTCAAAGCCAAAAAAGGTCCTGATGGGCTGGCAAACCCTAGCAACTACTGCGATTTGGAGAACAAGGAGACGGGACAACCGGAAGAATTGGTTTCCTGTTCCGATTGTGGAGTTTCTGCACACCCGTCCTGTTTGGAGTACACTTCAAACATGAGCACCGCCATCAAGACTTACCGTTGGCAGTGCATTGATTGCAAGCGCTGCAACATTTGCGGCGCCTATGAGAATGACGAACATTGTAACCATAAATGCCTTAATAGTGGAATATTTTGTATCACAGTGGCCAATAGAATCTGAGTAGACCTAATGTACAACAACCAGATCCTATGTAATTTGTGTGTATATGCGCCGAATTTTGAGAATGTTTGTTGATTTTAATTTTATGCTGCGTACCTGCTTGTGGAAAGGAGAGAGCAGTACTTTCCGCAGGTTTTTTTTGTAAGAGGTTTTTTTTGTTTGCCTGTTGGCCATCCTTAGCAGTCTGGTGTATCTTACTGGGCGTTGGGTTGGCTCCCCATGCGGGTGTGCTCACTGCCATTGCTTACCGAGGTACTACATGTTTTGGGTACCAACCATCCCGTGTGCTGGTTGTTTACTCAGTGCTGTGTTTGGTCACCTGATATGCCAAGGTCTGCAGTAAGTAGTTACTGTGTACTGCAGCTGATGTTTTTTTTACTGTAATGTTCAAGCTTGCTTACGGATTTAGAAGAAACATAATAAAGAATGGAAAAAAGGGGAGGGAGGGGAGGGGAGGGAGGGAGGGGAGGGAGGGGATCTGGTGATGGGTATTTTGAGGATGATTGTTTTCTTATTGGTGTCTATGAACACCGTAACACACAATGGGACTAATGTTACACGGGAAACTCGCGTTTAAATTTTTGATTAAAAGAAAAATACAAACAAACGACATGATGAACGAAGTAAAGTGCCGAAAGACTGAGCATCTTTCTCGTCTGATCGTTTAAAAAAAAGGAGGGAGGGGAGAGAGAGGTGGGAGGGAGGGGACGAGGGATAGAGGGAGAGAGGGGTGGGAGGGAGGGAGGGGGGTGGGAGGGGTGGAAGGGAGGGAGTGGTGGGAGGGGAGGAGGGAGGGAGGTGAGAGAGGGGTGGGAGGGAGGGGGGAGGGGTGGGAGGGAGGGGGGATGAGCAAGAGGGAGGGGGGAGTAGGAGAGGGAGGGGCGGCAGGAGGGGGAAGGATGGGAGGGAGATTGGGGGTCTTACAATGAACATCTGTGACGTGTTGTTTGTCTACTAAAAGCCATCCAGGCAGCGAATTTCAGTCCACGTAGGGAAAATAAATACTAATTAATAAATTATAAAATGATAGAAATAATATTAATCAAATGCTAATTATTAGACTAATTTATATAATTTAATTAATTTTATTATTTCCATCATTTTATTATTTAATATTTATTTTTCCCTACTTGACTTTACCGAAACACCTAAGAGTGTGAATCGTTGCAGTCACGAATGCTTCAAATCTAGAAGCATTGAGGTGTTTTAGAAACACAGATGAAGGTCTTCATTCGGTGAGCTATCAAGATCTTTTACACAAACGCCGAGGAAGGTCACGGGGTCAGGACATGAGAACATTCAATACAAAAGCCCGATACGCTCAAAGTAAAAACGAACATTAATTGTCACGCACAACGAGTCTGTGTGCAAATGTCAGCTCGATTGGATCACGGGAAGTGGGTTAAAAAACGACCGAAAGATTTGCACGGTCGTAAGCGCGCAAGCAGGCAAGTGAACTTATATATACAAGGATTTAAAAATACGTCAATTTTTCTTTGAGATTTGAAGCTTTCGTAACTGCAAGGATTCATACTCTTAGGTTTTTTCGGTAAAGTCACGTAGGAAAAATAAGAAAATATTATAATGAAAAATAACTGAATACTCATCAACAATTGAGTTATTTTTTCGTTTATTTATAATTTTATAACTTTTTCTTACTACGTAATTTTACCAAAAAAACCTAAGAGTATATCAATTATCTGTATACCGATTAAATCTAGTTTAGTTTTCTCTGTATATGGATAACACGTAGTTTAGCTGTATCTGGATATCGATAAACAAGATCGTGTTTTCCATGTTATCTGTATATAGATGACGAATTAGTGAAGTTGAATAAGTATTTATAAATACATGTAAATTATGGTTTTACCTTTCCTCTACTTTGCGTGGCGGGTGACACTGATTCTGCCGAGTTGTTTTGAAACTCAGCAGCAGCAGAAGGAGGCAGTGCAGATGGAGGGTGGCATGTGAGGTCGATCTGAATTGTCACTTCTATTTCTATACGGCAGTCCTCTACTTACGATGGAGATGTGTTACAAACGACCCTATCATCGTAAGTCGAAAATATCGTAAGTCGAAGATGGCCTCTAGCCTAGCCAGGAGTCTTACAAGGGTGGTGGTAATCTAGCAAAACAGAGCAAGTTACAGTAGCGTACTGTATAGACTATATCCTGTGTGTTTATTAATTACAAGACTGTATTGCACAGTAACATTTAAAGTAAAAAAAAACCAAGGTAAATTCTTAACCTACCTATATGAACTGCAAATTATATATGAAGTTGTGTCAGGAAACAATCCTATCTGCTAGAAAAATAACTATTTAGCATGCATTGAACGTATCGTATCGTGGTAACATTGAAATGAAATCGCTAAAGCTACGTATCATAATGTAGTGTATAATGTAGTGTATAGCGTAGTGGTATAGTATAGTGTAGTGTAGAGTTTAGTGTGTAGTGTATAGTGTAGTGTATAGCGTAGTGTATAGTAATAGTGTAGTGTTAGTTTAGTGTGTAGTGTATAGTGTAGGCAGGGGTCGGGAACCTTTTGTGACTGGGAGAGCCCTAAAAGCCCAATTTTTCTTAATATATTTCATTGAGAGCCATATAGTATTTTAAAACGTATCATAATTAAATATGTCTTACTTTTTAATGCGACTTCTGGTCACGGACCCGTGACCCGAGAAATTTTTATCTCTCAAACTAATTTCTGTTTACTTTAAAATGACACAGTTATTATAAGCAATATCACAAGTATTTAAAATCAGTTCCCAACCTCATTTTATTTTTATTTTAGCTTTAATTATTTTTTTCAACTCAAATTTGTCTGGGAGCCATTGCCGTCACCGGAAGAGCCATATATGGCTGCGAGCCATAGGTTGCCGACCGCTGGTGTAGTGTATAGTAGTGTATAGTAATAGTGTAGTGTATAGTAATAGTGTATAGTAACAGTGTAGTGTATAGTGTAGTGTATAGTGTAGTGTATAGTGTAGTGTATAGTGTAGTTTATATTAGTGTGTAGTAGTACATAAAATCGCCTCAAACTACGTAGATATAAATGCATTCACCGTGGCCAATTACAGCCAACGTTAGTTGAGCGTGGACAATTAGACCCAAGCCGAAACATAACATTCCAAAGAAATGTTTTAAAAAAAAAATTTTAATGATAGAAATATCGTGTTGTCATCAGTATGACGAAGTATACCAGTTTGCAGTCGATGCCACATGGGAAGTTGGGTTAAAATTGAGTGACTAAGATTTGAGGATACAACAACGACAACAACACGTGTAAAATTGGAATCATGGAGAGTATCTATATGGACAAGGCGCTCTACCTACAGCATGTACCGCTATAGACCTTGTGCATGTGTAGTAGTACCGCAGTAATTACCATGAAAATCGGAATATTTTTATAGGGTAAGGGTAAAAGTAGGCTCATTGTTTTTCTTACTCTTAAGTTTTTTCGGTAAAGGCACGTTGGTTAAATAATGCAAATAAATAATAATACGTGAAAATAAGTCGATGTATTTTTATTTTTTTATTATAATGTTTTTATTTTTTTAGGACGTGACTTTACCGAAACAACCCGCTAAGAGTATGAATCCTTGCAGTCACGAAAACTTCAAATCTAGAATCGCTGCTTTTCCCTTTAACATTCACCTTGCCGGGGCCTACACGCACACACTCACCCCCACTCGCTCGCTCACTCACCCACACAGGAGGAGGTGGAGGAGGTGGTGATGATGAGAGGTTTGCCTGGTGAGGTGTCAGTCCCAGCACCACAGCCGCAGCAATGGTGGAGCAGCAGTTGCCCAGCAAGAACCCAGCCAGCACCCAGCAGCTTGACTGCAGCAGCGTCTGTGTCCAGGGCTCCGTGTAGACTCAGCCCTGTTGACTCAACACGCCCCTTGCCAAGGGCTGCCTTCGGCTCTGGCGAATGGTCGATGGTTTCCACTGAGCTGTGTGGATTTAAGCTTCACAATCATGGAATGTATTGCTCAATACTCACGTCTAAAGTCAACATCGTGTAGGGTAGACTCTGTCAACTGCTGGATGAGGAGGAGGGGTACAGGGGGGTGCAGGGGGGGCAGTGTTGAATCTATGGGCAGTGTTGAGTCTATGGGCAGTGCTGAGTCTATGGTGCAGTGCTGAGTATATGGTGCAGTGTTGAGTCTATGGGCAGTGTTGAGTCTATGGGGCAGTGCTGAGTCTATGGGCAGTGTTGAGTCTATGGGGCAGTGCTGAGTCTATGGGCAGTGTTGAGTCTATGGGCAGTGTTGAGACTATGGGCAGTGCTGAGTCTATGGGCAGTGTTGAGTCTATGGTGCAGTGTTGAGTCTATGGGCAGTGTTGAGTCTATGGGCAGTGTTGAGTCTATGGTGCAGTGTTGAGTCTATGGGTAGTGTTGAGTCTATGGTGCAGTGCTGAGTCTATGGGGCAGTGCTGAGTCTATGGTGCAGTGTTGAGTCTATGGGCAGTGTTGAGTCTATGGTGCAGTGCTGAGTCTATGGGGCAGTGCTGAGTCTATGGGCAGTGTTGAGTCTATGGGGAGTGTTGAGTCTATGGGCAGTGTTGAGTCTATGGTGCAGTGTTGAGTCTATGGTGTAGTGTTGAGTCTATGGTGCAGTGTTGAGTCTATGGGGAGTGTTGAGTCTATTGGGCAGTGAGTCTATGGGCAGTGTTGAGTCTATGGGCAGTGCTAGTCTATGGGCAGTGTTGAGTCTATGGTGCAGTGTTGAGTCTATGGGGAGTGTTGAGTCTATGGGGAGTGCTGAGTCTATGGGCAGTGTTGAGTCTATGGGTAGTGTTGAGTCTATGGGCAGTGCTGAGTCTATGGGCAGTGTTGAGTCTATGGTGCAGTGTTGAGTCTATGGGCAGTGCTGAGTCTATGGTGCAGTGTTGAGTCTATAGTGCAGTGTTGAGTCTATGGTGCAGTGTTGAGTCTATGGTGCAGTGCTGAGTCTATGGTGCAGTGTTGAGTCTATGGTGCAGTGTTGAGTCTATGGGCAGTGCTGAGTCTATGGTGCAGTGTTGAGTCTATGGGCAGTGTTGAGTCTATGGTGCAGTGTTGAGTCTATGGTGCAGTGTTGAGTCTATGGTGCAGTGTTGAGTCTATGGTGCAGTGCTGAGTCTATGGGCAGTGCTGAGTCTATGGTGCAGTGTTGAGTCTATGGTGCAGTGTTGAGTCTATGGGCAGTGTTGAGTCTATGGGCAGTGTTGAGTCTATGGTGCAGTGTTGAGTCTATGGTGCAGTGTTGAGTCTATGGGCAGTGTTGAGTCTATGGGCAGTGTTGAGTCTATGGTGCAGTGTTGAGTCTATGGTGCAGTGTTGAGTCTATGGTGCAGTGCTGAGTCTATGGGCAGTGTTGAGTCTATGGTGCAGTGTTGAGTCTATGGTGCAGTGCTGAGTCTATGGGCAGTGTTGAGTCTATGGGCAGTGCTGAGTCTATGGTGCAGTGTTGAGTCTATGGTGCAGTGTTGAGTCTATGGTGTAGTGTTGAGTCTATGGTGTAGTGTTGAGTCTATGGGCAGTGTTGAGTCTATGGTGTAGTGTTGAGTCTATGGACAGTGCTGAGTCTATGGTGCAGTGCTGAGTCTATGGTGCAGTGCTGAGTCTATGGGCAGTGCTGAGTCTATGGTGCAGTGCTGAGTCTATGGGCAGTGCTGAGTCTATGGTGCAGTGCTGAGTCTATGGGCAGTGCTGAGTCTATGCCATAGAGTTTTTTTTCACCCGCGTGACTTAAAGAACCAAAGAGTATGGAACGATGCCTGCAGTCACGAAGGCTTCAAATCACGACTGAAGAATCCGCGAGATAAAAATGAGAGCAGTCGAGGGCGAAGAGGAATGCGTCGCGTGAGACTGGACGGGGCGTCGTGGTTTTTATTGCGACTTTCTGCCGCGGTGCAGTCTGACCCCAGCGCCCCCACTGGGCTATAGCACGTCGGCTTCCTCCAGGAGAAACACAAAATATCATCCCGACAATTGTCACAGCTGAGTCACGGAACCATTAGACAGACTCGATTCCCGCTCGCGGCCAACATCTGAACCGGTCACGGGCCTCCCCTAGGTAGACTCGGCCTCAAATGAGTAGCTGGTGCGGTGTGTAAACATCGCCACTGGGGAGACAAAGGCGGCCGGGCATGGTGCTGGACACCCACCCCCTCGTGTGCCGTGTCAGTCTCCATAGGCGCTGCTACTTGTGGTGCCACAACGACGGGGCCGCTCTGCCGAGCCAGGGAGCCGCCCGGCTTCCCCCACCGCACTTCCCCCCATCACCCCCCCCACATAAGCACGCACCCGCACCCACGTAGGGCCTCGTGGTCGGGTCACCTACCCTGAGTTTTCACCCGAGGGCCCCCTCGGGGGGTTACCCCACGGTTTCTCAGGGCCAGGGAATTGGACAGGACCCTTCCCAGGCCAAGTAACACTGCGGCGCCGTGGGCGGATTTGAGATCGCACGACCACGGCGAGCTCAGAGAGCCCCGCAGTTAGAAACGCATACAAACACAAACATGAGCCAGCAAGGCGGATAGCTGGGATCAGGACCCGGGGCTACTGATTGGTCAAAAGGTCAAAGGCCGGCGGGATCGCAAAAGGGCGGGAAATCCTAGGCTCAGGATTGGTCGAGAGACCAAGGCGGTCTGGACGGGGGCGCCTAGCCTTTGATGTGGATAGTTTAAAAGAAAACGCTGGGGCAGTAGGGAACTCTCTTCTTCTGGAGTAGTGACACGGGGTCAACGACGAGGGAGTCATCGGGCGAGCCGCGAGATCGTCTGCAGGACGACCTGAGCGCCGCAAGGTCACCTAGGACTACAGACGGTATCGTATTACGCGCCTTACAACACCTCAGAGCGGAGAGTAGGATCCGTAGGAGAGGGTTAGTTCGGGGTAAGGACGAGTAGGAAAGCGGTTTAACAGAGAGCGCAGCATAGAATAGGGCTGCACGCCACTAGAGAGTGGGTTAGAAGCGCCTTGCTGGCCCGTACACACACACGGGTGGCTCGGTGGGTTAACAAGGGCTAATAAAATCTCGAGCGTAGTAACAAAACCGTGTTGTTGGGTGTTTTTGAACGTGGTATTAGCATGCACATTCGCGGGTGTGTGGTCGTTGTATGCGTAAAGGCCGTGGTCTCTGTACGATTGTGCGGGTACGGAGGTGTGTGTGTTAACGCCCGGGGAGAGCACTTTTGTGTGTTGGCGTGCCTACGCAGCCGTGTGAGAGGAGAGTCGTCCTTGCACGATACTTGTGTTGACGTGCACGCGCGAGTGCGGGAGGGGACGAGTCGTCGTGTCGGCGTGCACCCCGCTCGCGTGTGCGAAACCGCGGTGCGCAGTGAAGCTGTTAGCTTTGTGCGAGCTTGCGTGTGCTCGAGCGCGTAATCGGCTGCGCATTGTTGTACGGTTTGTCTCGCGCGCACGGCGGCGGCAACTTGAGTCGTTGTGTCGGCGTGTGCCCCACTTGCGTGTGCTCGTTACTTGCGTAAGCTCTCGGCGTGCGTAATCGGCGTACCCCAGGTGCGCGATCGTAACGTGAGCGGCCAGCGTGGCGCAGAGCGGCGCAAGAGTGGGTATTGCGTGTGGAGCTGTATGTGTGTGCGCACACGTTCACGACGTGTGTAATACAGGTGCGCGATCCTAACGTGAGTGGTCAGTGTTGAGTGAGTGCCGCGCAGAGCTGTGTGTGGGAGTGCGCATACGTTCGTTACGTGTCGGATACCGATGCGCATTGGTAACGTGCCGCACAGGGCTATACTGCGAGCACGGCGTTTGATTGATGATGATGTGCGCACGTATGCTCGCAGCGTGGGAGCGCGGCGCGAGGCTGTAATAGTAGGGGTGTCGCGGTCGAATGCCGGCGAAACCGTAGCGGGTAATAGGGAGGTAGGGTAACGAAAACGGAATAGGGGATGCAGGCGGGAGGGACCCCGGGGGCCGACGGCCCCCACATGCACCTTGAGGCCACGTGAAGTGTCGAACGCCGCTGGCAGGAGGTCACGGGGCAGACCCAGGTGCCACGGGTCGACTGACCGAGATGACCGAGATGACTGGCTGATGCACACCTGTCCCCCTACTGTACCAACTTGCTGTGCTTTAGCCACCCGGCGCTCCGCTCGTTGTTGTGACGTCGCTCCTCCGCCCTCCGTTGTTGTCGGAGGGCGACTGCCTCCAACTGCCCAGTAGGTCCTTCAGAGCCTCAAC
>NW_026892054.1:0-21065 GCF_015708825.2 Lethenteron reissneri
GAAAAAACAAGTTTTAAATAAGTCATATAAATAATTAAATAAAATTATTTTATTTAATTATAATGTCTAAGCCACGCAGGAAAACATAAAAAATGCTAAATACGGTGAGTGTTGACCGAGTGATTGATGTGAAACTCTCTGCAATAAATGTGACTTGTTGCGTCTCTTAAACATCTGTGCTGTTCTCTCGCCGCCGTGCTGCAGGAACAATGTTCCGGAGGATTTCTGCTTTTGTTTAAATCCACGTTTTACGTGACACCCGCAGTGAGTCCAACTGGGTCACAGACGTAGTGGGAGCAACGCTGCTTCACCAACTCAACACAACACCAGCTGCACTTGGGGGTGTTCAATGCCCATCTACCCCACGCTACGCAGAGGTCGCAACCGGGTACCCCATACCCGTACTCTACCCCATACCCATACCCTACCTGATACCCGTACTCTACCCCATACCATACCCTACCTGATACCCGTACTCTACCCCATACCCATACCCTACCTGATACCGGTACTCTACCCCATACCCATACCCTACCCCATACTCGTACCCTACCCATACCCTACCCGATACCGTACTCTACCCCATACCCGTACCTACCTGATACCCGTACTCTACCCGATACCCGTACTCTACCCGATACCTGTACCCTACCCGATACCCGTACTCTACCCGATACCTGTACCCTACCCGATACCCGTCCCTACCCGATACCCGTACCTACCAGATACCCGTACCCTACCTGATACCCGTACGATACCGTACCCTACCTGATACCTGTACCCTACCCGTACCCTACCCGATACCCGTACCCTACCTGATACCCGTACCCGATACCCGTACCCTACCCGATACCCGACTACCCATACCGGGTACGGGTAGACCGTGAGTCACTGGTGAGTCACCGTTTGTCACTCATTTCCCAACGTCTTGTCTCTTCTCACAATTCAAGTTCCTAGAATCAACCCACCCGCGCCTGCAACATGGCTTCATCCCAGAGGTCGCAATCAGGTACCCGATACCCGTACCCTACCCGTACCCGGCCGGGTATCGGGTACGGTACGGGTACTGACACTGTCTTCTGACAGACCTGTTCTGGGCGGCTGCTTGTGTTGTGGCCGAAACGTCATGAGAATTGTATTTTATGACATACACACACCACCACACACCCACACACACCACACACACACCACACACCACGACACACACGACAGACACACACCCCACACACACACACACACCACCATACACAAACACACACACCACACACACACACCCACACAACACCACACACACATACATACCACCACACACCACACACACCACACACACACACCCCACACACACCACACACCCACACACACACCCCACACACACACACACCACACACACACCACACACACTCCAACACCACACACACACCACACACACTCCACACACCACACACACACCACACACACACCCACACACACACCACACACACCACACACACACCACACACACACACCACACACAGTCCACTCAGCACACACTTCACAACTCACGTCATCCTCTTGTTTTTCTTCTCTCTCTCTCCGCTCTCTCTGTCTCTCTGGTGATTTCGCTAAAGTCACAGACACATGCCCCAGCAATAGCCGTAACGCAACTTTGAACAGGATTGTGGATTTGGTGTTTCGGGTCCGATTGCGCAACACAAAAGGGGTCGTTAAGTCGGAAACATTCTCAAGATTTATTGCGACATAAATTACCCGCGACATTCCACTGTGTGGTGCTGTAAGTACATTTTTATACGTACAGTACTGTATACACAAACCCACACAGAGACCCACAGACTCATCACACAGAGACCCACAGACTCACCACACAGAGACCCATAGACTCAACACACAGAGACCCACAGACTCACCACACAGAGACCCACAGACTCACCACACAGAGACCCACAGACTCACCACACAGAGACCCACAGACTCAGCACACAGAGACCACAGACTCACCACACAGAGACCCACAGACTCACCACACAGAGACCCACAGACTCACCACACAGAGACCCACAGACTCACCACACAGAGACCCACAGACTCACCACACAGAGACCCACAGACTCACCACACAGAGACCCATAGTCATCACACAGAGACCCACAGACTCACCACACAGAGACCCACAGACTCATCACACAGAGACCCACATAATCACTACAGAGACCCACAGACCCACCACACAGAGACCCACAGACTCACCACACAGAGACCCACAGACTCACCACACAATACCCACAGACTCACCACCACAGAGACCCATAGACTCACCACACAGAGACCCACAGACTCACCACACAGAGACCCACAGACTCACCACACAGAGACCCACAGACTCATCACACAGAGACCACAGACTCAGCACACAGAGACCCACAGATCTCCACACAGAGACCCACAGACTCAGCACAAGAGACCCACAGACTCACCACACAGAGACCCACAGACTCAGCACACAGAGACCCACAGACTCACCCACACAGAGACCCACAGACTCACCACACAGAGACCCACAGACTCACCACACAGAGACCCACAGACTCACCACACAATACCCACAGACTCACCACACAGAGACCCATAGACTCACCACACAGAGACCCACAGACTCACCACACAGAGACCCACAGACTCACCACACAGAGACCCACAGACTCATCACACAGAGACCCACAGACTCAGCACACAGAGACCCACAGACTCTCCACACAGAGACCCACAGACTCACCACACAGAGACCCACAGACTCACCACACAGAGACCCACAGACTCACCACACAGAGACCCACAGACTCACCACACAGAGACCCACAGACTCACCACACAGAGACCCACAGACTCACCACACAGAGACCCACAGACTCAGCACACAGAGACTCACATACTCACCACACAGAGACCCACAGACTCACCACACAGAGACCCACAGACTCACCACACAGAGACCCACAGACTCACCACAGAGACCCACAGACTCACCACACAGAGACCCACAGACTCACCACAGAGACCCACAGACTTCCACACAGAGACCCACAGACTCACCACACAGAGACCCACAGATCACCACACAGAGACCCACAGACTCACCACACAGAGACCCACAGACTCACCACACAGAGACCCACAGACTCACCACACAGAGACCCACAGACTCACCACACAGACCCACAGACTCACCACACAGAGACCCACAGACTCACCACACAGAGACCCACATATCACCACACAGAGACCCACAGACTCACCACACAGAGAACCACAGACTCACCCCACAGAGACCCATAGACTCAACACAGAGACTCACCACACAGAGACCCATAGACTCACCACACAGAGACCCATAGACTCATCACACAGAGACCCACAGACTCACCACACAGAGACCCATAGACTCACCACACAGAGACCCAAACTCACCACAGAGACCCACAGACCACCTCACAGAGACCCACAGACTCACCACACAGAGACCCATAAACTCACCACAGAGACCCATAGACTCACCCACAGAGACCCACAGACTCACCACACAGAGACCCACAGACTCACCACACAGACCCACAGACTCACCACACAGAGACCCACAGACTCACCACACAGAGACCCACAGACTCACCACACAGAGACCCATAGACTCACCACACAGAGACCCACAGACTCACCACACAGAGACCATAGACTCACCACACAGAGACCCACAGACTCACCACACAGAGACACACAGACTCACACAGAGACACACAGACTCACCACAAGAGACCCACAGACTCACCTCGTTGTGGGGTTGAGGTCAGACGTTCCGTGCCGCTACCTCGCGCAGGCCTCTGTGATCACGTGGGGCCTTAGCAACGCGCGTTTAGAAAAACGTAGAGCGGATAGGCGACCACGTGATGCGATCCATATTTAGATTTCGTAGACCTGATAGGCACTGCCTATAGACTCAACACTGCACCATAGACTCACCACCCACTTACTCACCCACTCACTCATCACCCAACCACTCACCCAACCTACTCACCCACCCACTCACCCACCTACTCACCCACCACTCACCCACCCACTCACCACCCACTCACCCACCCACCCACTCACCCACCCTACTCACCCACCCACTCACCCACCCACTCACTCACCACCCACCCACTCCACCTACCCACCACCCACCCACTCACCACCCATCACCACCCACCCACTCACCACCCACTCACTCACCACCCACTCATCACCCTCTCCCCCACTCACTCCCTCACCTACTCACTCACCCACCCACCCACTCACCCATCCATCTCACCACCCACTCACTCACCCACCCATCCACCCACTCACCCACCCACTCACTCACTACACCTACCCCACCACCCACTCACCCACCCACCCACTCACCCACCCACCCACTCACCACCCATCACTCAACAAACCCACCACTAACCCCACCACCACTCACCTCACCCACCCACCCCACTCACCCCACTCACTCACCCACCCACCCCCACTCACCCACCTATCACCACCCACTCACTCACCCACTCATTCACTCACTCACCCACTCACCCACTCACCCACCCACTCACTCACCCACCCACCCACTTACTCCCACCACTCACCCACCTACTCACCCACCCACTCACCCACCCACTCACCCACCCACCCACTCACCCACCTACTCACCACCCACTCACTCACCCACTCATTCACTCACTCACCCACACCCACTCACCCATCACCCACCCACTCACCCACCCACCCACTCACCACCCACTCTCACCCACTCACTCACTCACTTTTTCAAGATTCACTGCAATTAAATCTTATCGGCTCAATTTTTCGTAATATTACAGCTTCCGTTCTAGGATTGGCAAACCGAGCTAGTAAAGTATAAGCTGACATACTTTTACAGATTTTTTTGTTAAAATCAGGCGCGTTAGGTTGTCGTGAGGGACATTTACCTCAACTTTATCGGGATAAACGACGTGGCACGATTAACGAGGGTTACTTTCTTTATTTTCACAACATTTACTTATTATACTTTCACGCGCGGAGTCACCCGAAGGCTTCCTGACCCCCACCGAATTGGCGGGAATTTTCAAATGTTTCGTAAAAATTACCTGAAACCAGTTGCCCGTGTTTCCCTGTGCGACTAGTCGCCGGGGGGGACAGGACCTGGTGCATGTCCGCAGGTGCCGGTGGGCACCTCCCACATTGCTGCCGCAACCGGTGGATTCAGTTTGGTAAGCGGAGCTGGTTTGTACACCCTCTCGCCGTGTGAGTTTGTCTCCTCTCCGTATCGCAGGGCCGAGTGTGGGCTGTGCTGGCGAGCCGGGCCGTGCGTCGCCGTGTCGGCCTGCGTGCCTGAACGTGAAGGACACGACGACCCGGTCGACTGCTCTTCGTGGGGAGTCAGCTTCCAGGCAGAGGTCGCAACCGGGTACCCGATACCCGTACCCTACCCAATAGCCGGCTACACGTACCCAGCCGGGTACGGGTAGCCGTTTGCGACCCTGGTGCGGCCGGGTACTGGTAGGCCGTGAGTCACTGGTGAGTCACCGTTTGTCACTCATTTCCCAACGTCTTGTCTCTTCTCACAATTCAAGTTCATAGAATCAACCCACTCGCGCCTGCAACATGGCTTCATCCCAGAGGTCACAATCAGGTATCCGATACCCGTACCCTACCCGATAGCCGGCTACCCGTACCCGGCCGGGTACTGGTACGGGTACCCGTTTGCGACCCTGGTGCGGCCAGGTACGGGTAGGCCGTGAGTCACTGGTGAGTAACCGTTTGTCACTCATTTCGGGTAGGGTACGGGTAGGCCGTGAGTCACCGGTGAGTAACCGTTTGTCACTCATTTCGGGTAGGGTACGGGTGGCGTACGGGAACCCGCACCCGGGGGTACTGGTACGGGTAAGGAATCAAAACCCGTTTGCGACCTCTGCTTCCAGGGCAGATGAGCCCGACCCACCTGGAGGGCCGGCGTCACGGACTCGTTCGAAGATTCGACTCTCACGATCCCCGCGCGTTGCACGCTCCCACACCGCCGTGGCTTGTCGCGCTCGCGTGAGTCGTGGCGAGCGTTTGGCTGATCCTTTCCGCCATCGAGCTGACGGGCGTTGTTTACACGTTGTGGGTGGGAGATGTCTATTGTGGGGATCTTGTAGGACGCGATTGTTGTGTTGTTAATTTCTCTCGCTGCTGTGTTTTTTTTCTCTCTCTCGGTGTACATATTGTACAGTTGGGTTTGGGTAATTTATCGTGCTGTCTTGTTATTGTAGGAGCGCACCTGCTTGTTGTTCTGTATAATTGTACGTCGGTTGCTTACTTGCGGGGGAGTTGGCAGCCGGGGACGGCTGGAAGCTACAGAGAGGGGGGTGATGTAGTGACTGTGATGTCACCGTGTGCTGCCGGGCTTACGAAGCTACGGCGGATAATGTGTTGGCATTACGTGCAGCCCGCTCACTGGGCGTAGTACCAGCAGCGCTTAGCGGTGGACTTGGGTGAGCGCTGGTCAGCGCGGAGGCACCACGTGCAGTGTGCGGTGAGGGAGCGAGAGGGAGCGTCAGCCAGCCAGGGTTGCGTTGGGGCACGATACGCCGGTTGACACTGCCGACTCGTCACCGGATGATGTTGGAGGGGAGCACCGGTGGACGGGGGCGGATCGGACGGTCACGTGGTATAGAAGAGCTCTCGGGAGCCTTCGTGAAAGAGTCGGAGAGATCTAGAAGGTGGGCGGGGCGAGGGCCGGAGCCAGCCCAGCCCAGGCCGATATAACGGGGGGGGGGGGGGCCCGTGAGGGGGTCGTGGGTTCTTCGTGTGGCCGTGTGAAGAAGATTCGGGGAGAAGAAGCCTCTAGCCACGCGCTCCGGGAGACAGCAGCTCGTGGTCCGGGCCGGGATAGCGAGCCGTGTCTAGTGTGCCGTAGCGTGGGATAGATGGGCCCTCAACATAGTAGTAGATTTTTACCCTTTCAACTGGTACAAAACTGACACCTTTATACAAGGGGTCATGTTTGCAATAACCACAACACAAGCAGTCAAAATGCAAACAAAAGAAACTCTGATGATGATGATATGCACTGTCCTTGAAGTTGATTGGTCCACACCCGAGACAGCTTTCCTTAGAGGCCCAGTCTCCATGGTGTTGGACCAGATGACGCCACAAGGCGCACAAATCAACACCCAAGGTTAGCTCGTGTGTGTTGAGTTGGTTGAAATAGCGTTGCCTCCCAAGACGTCATTCCGACTCAGTTGGATTCACTACGTAGTCTAAAAACATGGATTTAAACAAATGCAAACAAGCCTCCAGGAAATTGTTCTTGAAGCACGGCGAGAGAAAAAAAGGCCACAAATGTTTTAAGAGACGCAGCAAGTAATTTTATTGCAGATAGTTTCACATCAATAATGTAATCTCAGTCAACACTAACCGTGTTATTATTGATCCCCCCATTATGGCAGACATTGTGTCAAAGGTAGAGGCGCAGCCCTGCAATTCCTGCTCGTGCCACGCGGCAGATGGGGCACCACGAGAGGCGGGGGGAGGGGTAATTTTGACTTTTTCACGTTGGCCAGAGATCTTTGAAGAGGACTTTGTACACGATATGAATACGTCATGACCAATGCCGACAGGAACTAAACGAGTTTGTCGTGAGTGTTGCTGCAGTTGTGCATGTTGTCGACTTCCCACAGGATTATAAGATAAAAGGCGTCAGTGATGTTCTCACAGGTCAACAATCTTTAGGACCCGACGGGCCATTCCATAACTAAAGCTTCATCCTCTGTTCCTGAGGATATCGTTTTTGGTTGCTTAGTACACTAAGAGAACAGATTTAAAAATAATCCATTCTAGATTTGAACGCTTTCATGACTGCAAGGATTCATACTCTTAGGTGTTTTCTGGTAAAGTCACGTGGGTAAAAAATAAGTAAATACAATTTATATAAATAATAATACAAACAAAAAATAAAAAATTATATATAACATTTTCTTTATTTCTATTGCTTTTATTATTTTTATTCTTATTTTCCCCTACGTGATGTAGAAATACTAATAGATAAAATAAATAAAATAATTATCTTTAAATATATATTTTTTTATCTTCAATTTTATTTTTACCTACGTGACTTTACCGAAAAAAACGAACACTTTCAAAAGAATCCTTTTCTCGGAACATGGAAAATTACTTTTTTTGAGGAGACTGCGAGTATCCAGCTATATACTTTTGACACAGCTCTACTACTTAAGATTTATGTTCCATTAAAGTTAAGATTACGTTTAAAAATCACGACTTACGTCCGGTAACGCTGAACACACAAAATTCATTATGAACGATCAAAGACAAGTCTGACATTGTCACTTAAACAAGTGTTTTTACAGAAATTCAGGCAATTTAAAACAACACGTCACCACAATTTCTTGGCTGTAAGTTTTGTTTCTGTGTAACCCAGTTTTCAAGACTTCAAGTCAAATTGTGTAAACGCACACAATCAAAACGTATCCCACGACAATTCTTGAACATTTAGGTGGTAGTTAGCACCTTTTAACGCCTCTGAATTTTCATCGATTCAAACCCCGAGCCATTTAATGTTTGCATCTCTCATTGCCACTGCCAAAAAATTAATTCCCTCAAGTTTAAAAATATTAACGATGCAGATATTATGATGCACTTTCTAAAGACTTGTACTATTTTACTGTTCAACGCCTGACAGAGGTCGGACCACACGTTAATGGAAGCCTCATTTTTGTAAAGAGAAAAGTAAAAAAATTGACATTGCTTGGTGATGGCCGTTGTCTCTCTTCTGAGGCGCTCGCTCGTCACCGTGGCGTGCGAGATGACCACAACCACCACCACCACCACAACCACCACCACGTGACTTTTATTTCGTGTTGCGCTGCATTTAGCGCCACAGCGTGTGGATTTACAGCGTTCATTCGTTTGTTGCTGGTGACTTTGTGTATTTCATATCGGAATCGCCTCCAGTGCTGTTGCTGCTGGCGGCAATAAAGTTGTGTACAAGTCCAAAGTCTCTGTCTCTCTTCTCGTCTTCACTGTCGCTGCCCGTCGGAGCTCGGCGTCTACGGCTCCTCTCCTAGGTGGGCGTCCCCGGCCCGAACGCTCGCAGGAAGCCCTCCTGTGTGGCAGCACAGAAACAGAACGGAAAGAGAGCCCACCACCACCATCATCGTCATCATCATCACCTTTTGGCGTTGTTCTATGATCTGATACTGGTGGTGAGTCACTGGTACAGAGACACTGGGTAGTGAGACACTGGGTAGTGAGACACTGGGTAGTGAGACACTGGGTAGTGAAACACTGGTACAGAGACACTGGGTAGCGAGACACTGGTACAGAGACACGGGGTAGTGAGACCACCGCTAGTGAGACACTAGGTAGTGAGATACTGAGTAGTGAGACACTGGTAGTGAGACACTGGGTAGTGAGACACTGGGTAGTGAGACACTGGTACAGAGACACTGGGCAGTGAGACAATGGTAGTGAGATACTGGGTAGTGAGACACTGGGTAGTGAGACACTGGTACAGAGACACTGGGCAGTGAGACACTGGTAGTGAGATACTGGGTAGTGAGACACTGGGTAGTGAGACACTGGGTAGTGAGACAATGCTTGTGAGACACTGGGTGGTGAGACACTGGGTAGTGAGACACTTTGGTTGAACGCGTGGAATGTTCGAACGCTCACTGCTGAGGAGAGGCTGCCACTCCTCTGTCGGGAGCTGGACAGGTACTGCCTGGATCGCTGTGGCATTCAGGAGGTCCGGGTGGACCGGCTCTGGCTCCTGACATCATGAGGGGTGGACAGTCCTCTACTGGGGGCAGGAGACTGCCAAACAACAGGGAGTGGCTCTTCTTCTGAATAAAAGAATGAAGGGGGCATGGGAGCGTGGCGGTGAGGTGTGGAATTTGTAAGCCCCAGACAACTTTGGGCTCACCTTTCCATCAACCAGAGGCGAGGAGTGGTGGTCGTGGTTACTTATGCCCCCACCGAAGACGAACATCCGTGGAGGGATGCAGACAAGGCCGATGAGTCAGATACCTTCTATGACCTCATGTCACAGATGCTGGCTAAAATGGCCCCTCGGGATAGAGTGAATCTTGTTGGGTGACTTCAATGCCCGAGTTGGTCATGATGCTGGCACCTGGTCTGGAGTGATTGGAGGACATGGGTCAGATCAACTCAATAACAACGGTAGGAGGTTGCTCGATTTTGTACAGCTCATGGGCTTGTAATTACCAACACGCTGTTCCGGCGCAGTGGTGTTGATGGTAGCGGTGTGTAACCCCTCACCCAGCCTCCCTGTTCCATGAGCCAGGTCTTGCGTGTGGTCAACAGCACAGCGGCCACCGCGTCCGTCAAGGGCCAAGTCTCCTCCGAGTCGCCCAGACGACCGGAGGCCCTCAGGTTCTTGACGAGCAGCGCGCAAAACACCACCATGGACAGCACGCAGCCCCAGCTCATGGGCCCCGCGGTGAGAACCTGCCAAGCCAGGGTCATGACCAGCCGGCGCGGGTCCACTTGCTTCGCCAGCTCCTCCGCGCGCCTCACAAAGTCTGGGATGGAGGCTTCGAACTCCGCCAGCAACGCGTCTCCTCGGGTGTCCAGCGCCTCCTGCAGAAGCTCCACACGCATCCGCACCAGCCGCCGGGAGGTCTGGAGCAGCGAGCGCAACCTCCCGGAGCTGCCGCTGGATTTTCCGCGCCTGCCGCTGCAGCTCCTGCCACTCCTTGAACTGCTGCAACTGCTGGAAATGCTCCTGCTGCATTTCGTGCAGCTGCTTGAACCGACGCATCAGCTGCACCTCCTGGAGCTGATACTTCTTCTGCAGCTCCTGCAGCAGCTGCTGCTGCTGCTGCACATCCAGGAGCTGCTCCTGCTGCTGCAGCTGCTGCACAAGCTCCTGTTGCCGCTGCACCTGCTGGAGCTGCTCCTGCACCTGCTGCATGTGCTGGAATTGCTGCTGCCAGAGCTTCTCCATCCACTGCTGCTGCTGCTGCTGCGACAGCAGGAGATGTTGCTGCACCGCCGGGAGCTGCTCCTGCAACTGCTGAAGCTGCTGCTGCAGCTGCTGCTGCAGAAGAGGCTGCTGCTGCTGCACAGGCTGCTGCTGCTGCTTCGTCTGCTGCGTCAGGTGAGCCACGTAGCCGGAGATGAGATCGCCGGTTACGATGGTCAGCACTGCATCGCTTCATCCTCCTCCTCCTCCTCCTCGCAGCCACCGCCCCTCGCCTGAATCTCCCCCGCAGAATGCGACGCGGCTTGGGCAGAGACCGCAGGCTGCATGGCGGTGTAGGCCTCAGTGGCGGGTGTTGACTTCGTTGTTGCTGATTCCGCTGCCGCTGTTGCTGTGGGAGGGTCGTTGATGTCGCGAGGCAATTGAGGAGGTAGAGGAGGTAGAGGGGGTAGAGGAGGTAGAGGAGGAGGTAGAGGAGGTGGCAACTTCGCGACTCGATGGAAGCTGTTGGCTTCTACCTCCATTGCGATTTGGTTAACGGTGATGTCGTCGGATCGATCCGTGGATCGATTCCTCCATGCGATTACGTTAGAATCGACTTCGATTGCAAGCCGTCGGTCGATTCTGACCTCGATTCACGATCCTCACGGGGGGGGTCACAGAGACCCATAGACTACAGGAGAGATAAATAGTAAAAAATAATGTCAATAATAATAGAAATAAAATAATAAATCACGACGTACAGTTTTTTTTTTTCTGTGCCTTTTACACCTGATGAAGGAAGTTTGTGTTGCCTCCGAAACGTCGTGATTTATTATTTTATTTATATTATTTATATTTTGTATTTTACCTACGTGACTTTACCGATAAACCTACTCCTGGCAGTCACGAAAGCTTCAAATGTAGAATTACTGATAGAGACCCATCGACTCTCTAAGCTGTCTTGTGGTTGTTGTGTTTGACTTGCATCCCACTGGGATGTTTGCACACAGCGTTGGTGTACACGGTGACTTTTGTCTGCAATATTTTGCTGTGTTTTCTTGGATTTTCTGTTTGCACTCAGTCACATAGTCACTTTAAGATGTTTTTTGTTCATGTTTTTGTTTTTTGTTTGTTTTTTCATTTTGCACGTAGTCACTTTAAGATGTTTTTGTTCATGTTTTAGTTTTTGTTTGTTTTTTCATTTTGCACGTAGTCACTTTAAGATGTTTTTTTGTTCATGTTTTTTTGTTTTTTCAGTTTGCACCCGATTCAAGAACCGAATGGCTCACAGGGCTCTACCTAGTACATGAACTTGAACTTGACTCACGCACAGAGACCCATAGACGACACCACGCAGACAGCCAATGACACCTGGGGGCTCTGCCCACGTGGTGCGTAAGCCCCGCCCCCTCCTGACACGTGACCCGCGCTGGGCGTGGCCAGACGCTGTCACGTGGGAGCTGCAGTGGTGCCACGTGTCTCTGTGCTGCTGCTGCTGCTACTTGAAGCCGGTACGGTTATAACAGCAATTGATTAACAGATCACTTGCCTTGACGGCTTAGCGGATCAATTTAGACTTAAAACTTTCGTGGCTGCAGGAATTCATATTCTTGGTTCTTTTGGTAAAATCGCGTTGATGGAAAATAAAAATAAGAAAAAAAAATGGAAAATAATAAAAGCAAAACACGCCATTTTTTTCAATATTTTATTATAATTTTTTTCTATTTACGTGACTTTATAACAGAAAGAACCAATAATCTATAGAGGGTTAGCCGATTTAATTCGTTAATCGATTTGTTGTCTGTTGGGATTTTTGCACACAGAGTTGGTGTAACTGTGATTTTTGTCTGCAATATTTTGCTGTCTTTTCTTAGATTTTTCTGTTTGCACTCAGTCACATATTCACTTTAAGATGTTTTTTGTTCATGTTTTGTTGTTGCGGTTGTACCCGATTCAAGAGCCGAATGGCTCACAGGGCTACACCTAATACTTGAACTTGAAGTGGTGGTGACGTCACCAGGACGCTTGTGCACACACCACACACACAGTCACACACACACAGTCACACACACACAGTCACACACCCACACACACAGTCACACACACTCACACACACACACACAGTCACACACCACCAGACACACACACAGTCACACACACAGACACACACACCGACACACACAACAACAACAACAACCCCCATTCGCCACATTTTCTGTTTGCACTTAGTCACATAGTCACTTTAAGATGTTTTTTGTTCATGCTTTTGTTTTTGTTTGTTGCGGTTTGCACCAGACTCACAGGGCTACACCTAATACATGAACTTGAACTTGCAGTAGTGCAGAGCTAACACAGGGAGCGGATTCAGCAAGTTGCAGCAGCCTCTTTCGAAGGCGCAGCGACGTCTCTCCAGCAGCAGTAGCAGCAGCAGCAGCAGCTGCAGTAGCAGCAGCTGCAGTACACGTGCACAATTCATCCAAGGTGGGTTTGGTGGTGTGTGTTGTGGTGGGGTGTGGGTGTGTGACTGTGTTTGGTGACTGTGTGTGGTGTGTGACTGTGGGGTGTGTGACTGTGTGTGACTGTGTGTGTGTGTGACTGTGTGTGACTGTGTGTGTGTGGTGTGTGCACAAGCATCGTGGTGACCCCCCCCCCCGTGTGCCACAGTGCCGGCCTTGATAAGTGCTGCTACTCGCTAACAGCACTTGCCCCCGACAGTCTGTTAGAGGCTATACGGGGGATCTTTGTCTTTGGCAGTGGCGGTGCAGGGAGGTGCGTGCAGGAGGTGCGTGCAGGAGGTGCGTGCAGGAGGTGCGTGCAGGAGGTGCGTGCAGGAGGTGCGTGCAGGAGGCCGAACGGCGCCCGGAGGAGACGCGTCCACGAAGAGCTTCCATGAAGAAGTGCGGGAGCGAGGCGAGAGAGGGATGGGACCAAGGAATTGTGCGTGGGAGGTCTCGTGAGGGAGGGGAGCGAAGGGGGGGGGGGGCAGATGAAGGTCAGCGAGGGGCAGGAGCTCGGCCTGAGGGGCACGGAACCGGGGCGGAGTCGGGGAGCGGGAGGGGAAGAGGGGGAGAGAGAGACGGCGCAGCAACAGTCGAGGGCCAGAGACGCGGCGAGCGAGAGACGCAGAGACGAGGCGGCGTGGGGAGCGCGGCAAGAGAGAGAGAGAGACAGCCATCAGAGGAATTTCATTCAACGGTTCTTGAGGCAGAGGCTAGGGGGGTCCGGTTCGGACGGAGCGAGAGAGACGGGGCGAGATGAGGGGAGGGGCAGAGGAACGTCGCGAGAGATCGGCAAAGAGAAGGGGAGGCGAGGGGAAGACAGGAAGAGAGAGAGAGACATCAGAGGGCGCCGAGCCTTCGTCGATTTATAAGCGAGAGGTTAGGGGGATTCAGTTGGGAAGGAGGGAGAGAGACGGGGAGGCAGGGAGGGAGAGAGACGGGGGGCAGGGGGGAGAGATGGGGGGCAGAGGGGGGAGAGATGGGGGGGCAGAGAGGGAGAGGGGGGCAGGGAGGGAGAGAGACGGGGGGACAGAGAGGGGGAGAGACGGGGGGGCAGAGAGGGGGGCAGAGAGGGGGAGAGAGAGGGGGGCAGGGAGGGAGAGGGGGGCAGGGAGGGAGAGAGACGGGGGGGCAGAAAGGGGGAGAGACAAAAGGGCAGGGAGGGAGAGAGCTGTAGATGCCACTGGTTCTTCACATTCTGTAGATGTAAATGCCACTGGTTCTTCACGTTCTACAGATGTAGATGCAACTGGTTCTTCACGTTCTGCAGATGTAAATGCCACTGGTTCTTCACGTTCTGCAGATGTAGATGCCACTGGTTCTTCACGTTCTGCAGATGTAGATGCCACTGGTTCTTCACGTTCTGCAGATGTAGAAGCCACTGGTTCTTCACGTTCTGCAGATGTAGATGCCACTGGTTCTTCACGTTCTGCAGATGTAGATGCCACTGGTTCTTCACGTTCTGCAGATGTAGAAGCCACTGGTTCTTCACGTTCTGCAGATGTAGATGCCACTGGTTCTTCACGTTCTGCAGATGTAGAAGCCACTGGTTCTTCACGTTCTGCAGATGTAGATGCCACTGGTTCTTCACGTTCTGCAGATGTAGATGCCACTGGTTCTTCACGTTCTGCAGATGTAGATGCCACTGGTTCTTCACGTTTTGTAGATGTAGATGCCACTGATTCTTCACGTTCTGCAGATGTAGATGCTAATTCCCTTTGGCACGTGTTTCCTCTCTATTCTCTTGAAATACCTACTAAGAGATGTCTGCACAGTTGTTCTCTTCATCTCTGCACAAATCAACTTGTGATGGGCAATCGCATCGTTGAACTGCGGTAACGGGACATACGGACAGGTTTGTACGTATCTCTGAAAGTTCCCAAGTCGAATGTTTGTAAGTAGAGGTAGTCCCTGTACTACATCGGGCACAATCTGGGGGCAGGGGTGGGGGTCAGGGAATTGGGTGATGCAACAGATGTTCATTAGGGATAGAGGGGTTGGTTGTCCCTGTGGAGGCGGCATTGCCGAGGGGACAGGACAGGAAGGGTGGGTCACCCTTGACACGTGAAGGACACGGCTTCGAATCCCGTCTAGTGAGCAAAACGAACAAAGACGCCAAGGTCACCGTGAACCGATGTCACGACTCCCCCGCGCTGACGTCATATCGAATTTAATTTAAGTGACGCCACTATATTTTCAAAACGAGTGTGATTTTTACAGTATTTTTGTTTTAAGACGCGAGGTTGCCACCTGTCCTTGCTTTGATGTAATATCCCTGCATTGATGCATTTCATTTCATTAAATTGATATCAGTAGATTGCCACAGTTATCATTTGTAATTCTTTACGACGCGAGTTTGCCACCCGTACTGGTTCCCCCCCCCCCCCCCAAGATCATCTTCTTATGGAGGTCGGCTCCCGTGGGATATCTCCAAGTCTTCGCAGAAACGTGACTTGGCAAGTCCTGGTTTTTTGCCAGTCGCGTGAAAGTTTGCCACTCAATAGCGTGCATGTACACGCACAGTCATCCCCCCCGTCTCTCTTATGCTGTTGTGAATACAGGGGGGGGGAGTGCTTCAGAAACAAGTGAACACTTCTGAGACTTTGCAACAACAGCACAGGAGAACGTGCTGCCTCCGGCCTCTGGAGACCTGCACCTGTAGAAGATTCCGGGCGCGCGTTGACAATGTTGGCGAAGACTCTTCGGCTTTTTAAATCCTTTATATTAAGTTCGCTTGCTTGCGCGCTTACGACCGTGCAAACCTTTCGGTCGTTTTTTAACCCACTTCCCGTGATCCAATCGAGCTGACATTTTGCACACAGACTCGTGCGTGACAATTAATGTTCGTGAAAAAAAATTCCAAAATGTTACACCTTTTAGGGAAAACAAATTAAATATTTAATTACCAATTGTTTAATACTGCAGACAATCATCTGACCCATAGGTGGCAGCCATCTCAAGCCAGAGGACGAGAGGACTCTAGCCGCCACGCATATAAAGGATTTATAGTGAAAAACGTTGTTTTTACGGGTTTACTTATTGAAGCTATTAGGACGGAACCACGATTGACCTCCGACAGTGGCGATGATGTTCACAATGGGTGAAGGGGCTGAGTTGGTACCCGCGACGGGTTTCGCAAACTCACAACTTTTCCGAGTGTATTTCCTTACGTTGAATACAAAAAAAGCACGGAATTGCTTGCCATTTTAAGCGCTTTAATTTTGAGCGAACACGCAACGAACAGAAACAACGAACGTTCACTTTACAATCAAAATGCAATCAAAATGTTTTTGAGATATCAAAGATTGCATTTTCAATAAAAACTGCAGAAGAAAAATATTAAATTAATGTGGATATCTACATAAAATGATATTATAAACACATCCTTACTACCAAAGCAGCTGACTCGCAACAACTTGCTATCATAAGTGACAGAGTTAATTTCGGGTAAAATCAATGAAAATGGGGTATGCCGATAGCATAAAAAATTAACCCGTAAAAACAAAGTTTTTCACTATAAATCCTTTATATGCGTGGCATCGGGGCGGCTAGAGTCCTCTCGTCCTCTGGCTTGAGATGGCTGCCACCTATGGGTCAGATGATTGTCTGCCACCATTAAACAATTGGTAATTAAATATTTAAAAATTTCCCTAAACAGTGTAAAATTTAGGAAATGTTTTTTTCAGGAAAATGCATTGTCACGCACAACGAGTCTGTGTACAAAATGTCAGCTCGATTGGATCACGGGAAGTGGGTTAAAAAACGACCGAAAGATTTGCACGGTCCTAAGCAAGCAAGCGAACTTAATATAAAGGATTTAAAAATGAGATGTGATTGAGCAAATCTGAGATCAGATTTGGAATCGGCACCCTGAAATTAGTCTAGAACAGCTGCAAAAGTCCAGGCCAGAAAAACATGTTGTGTTGTTGTTGTTGACCAGTGTTAACGGCGAAAGTGTCCACCCCCCCACCTCCTCTCTGAAAATTGATGAAAATCAGCGACTTAAAACTGAACACCCAAAACATTTGAACTGCGGTGGCTAAAAGTCTCCACCCTGGCTACCATTTCGCCAAGAACAATGGAACGTAAAACAACGTCCCTCAAAACAAACTCCGATTCTCTTTTAATCCTCAGATTCAGAAGTGGTGTCGACATCTGGACCCTCAAACCAGTCAAAGGGTGAGTGTCGCCGTTTTGCAGGAAGCTTGATGGAAGGTGATGCAGAGACCATCTTCCCTTGTTTGATCTTTGCTGTCAACGTGTTTTTCTTGAGATCTCAATCGCCTGTAACAAATGAACACATCGAAGACAATTGGGCATCGTCAAGAGTCTAAAGTGGTCCTCCTGCTCAAGTGAGCGTGGCTTGGTGTTCGTCTCTCGTGACGAGGTGTACGGCTCCTGCGGTGGATCGTGAGAGATGGCGATTGCGCGGGGAGGTCTTCGTCCGGAAGTGGAATGATTGTGGCCGATGAAGTCTCAATGCCACAAAAACAAGAATGTGAACGTGAAAACGAGGGCTCAAAACATCTGACACGAACACAATATTATTGTAAACATTAAACAGCATTTACATAAGAGGGGGGGGGGGGAGCACTCAAAAGCTCCACACTGATAGAGTCAAGAATCCATGGCTACACTGCCATCTCCTGACCACCTCGTAGCCAAGCCTGGCAGTCCCCGGCAGTCTCCCACCGACTCAACCCTGCGTCGTGTCTGAGATCTACGTTCATCAGTGGGCTCATTGCAGATTGGTCAAAACAGTTGGCTTGAACGGGTGGGGTGACCAATCAGGTGATTGGCATTGATGCCGCTACACGTGGACTGGGAATGAGAGCAACCGCCAGAAGAAATGCAGCGAGACACGTGGGAAAGAGAAGAAGTCATGTCACTGCAGGCAGAAGGAGCTCTGGTGGGAGTTCTACAGAGGGTGACCGCTGTACACGGCGTCTTGGAGGATGGTGGGAATACACCCGCAACTTGACCGCAGCACACACAAGCAGGCGAGCAATGAAACGGTGCGCCCATTTATAGAGAATGAGAAGATGTATTGATACTGGAGGAATCCGATGAGATATGAAGCTGTTTTTCACAGATGTCCAGTACTATTAACTTTTTATTTTTATTTTACCAGGTGAGGCCCACTGAGCTGTATAGCTCTTGTTCAGAAGTGTACTGGCCACAAATGACAGCTCAACCAAGTAGCCTATCATGTGGACATGTATAGTAGCCAAACACTCTGAGAGCGTGTTTGTAAATGTGGAGGGGAAAATCGGAGAACCTGGAAAAAAAGCCACGCGACCACGGGGAGACCTCCTGTATGCCAGGTGAGGTCGTTCACATTTCACAACAACAAACAATACAAAAACACAATAGGAGCGCAAAGTGTAGGGAAGGTAAAAAGTTTTTTTTTTAAATAAACAAAAAAAACCTAAACCATTTTTTTCTTGTTAATTGTATTTTTTACCCTTTTATCTGGCAACAAAACTGACACCTTTTTTTACGAGGAGCCATGTTTGCATTGACCACAATACCTGCAGTCGGAATGCAAACAAAAAACACAACTCTGATAATGTATGCACCTTCCTTGAAGTTGATGTTTATCTTACCAGGCAAGGCCCACTAAACCATCAGCTTCTCTCACAGAAGCGTCCCGGCCACAAGCGCGAGCAGCTCTACGAAGCGGCTCACCACGTGAAAGATTGTTGAAGAGCAACAATGATATTTTGGAGTAAGAGAAAAAAGTGCGTGACATCATCATCTTCGATAATTGGTTCTTTACCCTTCTATCTGGCAACAAAACTGACACCTTTTTGCAAGGAGTCATGTTTGCATAGACCGCAATGCCTGCAGTCATAATACAAACAAAAGAACATAACTCTGATAATGTGCACTGTCCTTGAAGTTGATTGGTCCACACCCGAGACAGCTTTCCTTCGAGCCTAGTCTCATATGGGTTGGACCAGATGACGCCAAAAGGCGCACAACTCAAGGACAATGCACCATCAGAGTATGAGAGCTCGGGGCAAGCATCTACACTATGGGGACCTCATTTGCCAGTAAAAATATGATAATTGGTTCTTTACCCTTCTATCTGGCAACAAAACTGACACCTTTTTGCAAGGAGTCATGTTTGCATAGACCGCAATGCCTGCAGTCATAATACAAACAAAAGAACATAACTCTGATAATGTGCACTGATTAGTGCACATTGCCATTTCCCAGCATGCCTTGCATGCTGGGAAATGGCAAAGGTTTGTCTGAGAGAGCTGGGCTTTCCATAACACAAGTTTTGTGGAGAATGCTCTCACGTTGTCATAGGCAGCACTGACGAGCTGCCCCTGGCCTTGTAACTTCTTGTTCAGTACATTCAGCTCATGCGTGATGTCAACAAGAAAAGCGAAGTCCATGAACCATTTGGGATCACTTAGCACAGGAACAGCCACCCCATCCTTCTCCATGAAGGCTTTCACTTCTGCTCTCAACTCAAAAAATCTCTTCAAGACGTTTCCCCTGCTGAGCCAACGTACCTCGGTGAAGTAGAGCACATCCTCATATTCTGACTCCATTTCCTCTAAAAAAAGTACGGAACATCCGGTGCTTTAAGCCCCTGGATCTTATTTGGTTGATGCATTTCACAACAACAGACATCACATTGTCAAACTTTAGGCATTTGCTGCAAAGGGCCTGCTGATGGATGATGCAGTGCAGAGCCATGGCCTCCTCCACACCCTCCTCTTCTAGTTTTCTTTGAACAAGTGCCACCAGTCCATTTTTCCTCCCTGTCATTGATGGCGCTCCGTCGGTTGTTATTCCAACAAACTTCTTCCATGGCAAACCGGCATTCACAATGGCATCACACAGCTGGCAAAATATCTCCCGAGCGGTGGTGTGGCCATGCATTGGAATTACTGTGAGCAACTCCTCCATCACTTCAAAATTGTCATCAACACCACGGACATATATTGTGAGCTGGGCAGTGTCAGTGATGTCTGAACTCTCGTCAAGAGCGACTGAGTATGCATTGAAAAATTTGGCTTTCTCACGCAGTTGATCATAAATGTCACTTGACAGGTCTGAAATGCGCTCTGCCACGTGTTAGCAGAAAGGCTGATGTTGCTAAACTGACCTTTCTTTTCTGGGACAGACTATACTTGCAGCCTGTAAGATGCACTTTTTGATAAACTCGCCTTCTGTGAATGGCTTTCCTGCCTTAGCAATCACTAACCACGTAGCTTACTTCGACTGGCATTATTTCTTTGGTTGCTTTCTTGAATACATTTTGTTGCCTCAGTAGACATGTTTTAAGATTGGCAACCCAGTTGGCTCTCCATCTCCCTGGTATTTTGCATATCCTCAGCATGTCTAGTGAGTAATGACGTTTGAGGTTGTATTCCTGTGCACCGCAACTTTTCTGTACAAATAAGACACGTCGGGTTGTCATGTGCTCAACAAATAAATATTGCATCTCCCACTTTTCCTGAAATTGTCGTGCTCGTCACCAACCTTCTCTTCACTGCAGGCTTTGAAAAAGACATGATTGGGGCTGTGTGACAAGATCTATATTCATTCCACTTGCTGTC